>NC_052307.1:8857070-9157070 GCF_016432855.1 Salvelinus namaycush
TGTTACAGTCATGGTCTTGAAGTTTTACGGTCTTGAAGTGTTACGGTCATGGTCTTGAAGTTTTACGGTCATGGTCTTGAAGTGTTACGGTCTTGAAGTGTTACGGTCATGGTCTTGAAGTGTTACGGTCTTGAAGTGTTACGGTCTTGAAGTGTTACGGTCATGGTCTTGAAGTGTTACGGTCATGGTCTTGAAGTTTTACGGTCTTGAAGTGTTACGGTCATGGTCTTGAAGTGTTACGGTCATGGTCTTGAAGTTTTACGGTCTTGAAGTGTTACGGTCATGGTCTTGAAGTGTTATGGTCATGGTCTTGAAGTGTTACGGTCATGGTCTTGAAGTGTTACGGTCATGGTCTTGTATCAGTATTTCACAGAGGTTATAGCTGTTCCACATTTTCAGTTGTACTCTTCATCTTTGAGAGTTAAGCATAAGAACATGAACATTTCAAGCTTAGCCTATAGTACTAATAATAGACTGTGAATTATGATAAATACATTGCTTCTAAAGTAAGCTATATTGTCTGATTAATATTTTTGTGCACCTTGTTGACTTAGTGGATAAAAGAGCTTTGTTGCTGTCGAGCTTCAGTAAGTTAGTTATAGCTTAGCTTGCTCTCTGTGCTGCGGTGGCGATCATGATAAAATATTTTGCTACCACTAAAAGGATAATCCATTTACCGCAGAAGAGTTGATGGTTCTTTCTATGGTGCTACTGTGCTATGATCCCCTCATAGACATGTCACAATATGATCCCCTCATAGACATGTCACAATATGATCCCCTCATAGACATGTCACAATATTTACAGGTTTGGAGTGTGTGTGCGAGACTAGAGCCACACTTCTCTGCTAAATGAGTAGGTCTGGCAATACATACAGTCTGACAATACAGTCTGACAATACAGTCTGACAATACAGTCTGACAATACAGTCTGACAATACATACAGTCTGACAATTCATACAGTCAGACAATTCATACAGTTTGACAATTCATAAAGTCTGACAATTCATAGTCTGACAATTCATAGTTTGACAATTCATACATGGTTCTACACCTGCATTGCTTGCTGTTTGGGGTTTTAGGCTGGGTTTCTGTACAGCACTTTGTGACATCAGCTGATGTAAGAAGGGCTTTATAAATACATTTGATTGATTGATGATACAGTCTGCAGTGCTTACAGTCTGCAGTGCTTACAGTCTGCAGTTCTTACAGTCTGCAGTGCTTACAGTCTGCAGTGATTACAGTTCGCAGTCTGCAGTTTTTACAGTCTGCAGTGTTTACAGTCTGCAGTGTTTACAGTCTGCAGTGTTTACTTTTACATAATTCCATAATGTGCTTGACTGAGGCACGGCAGCTGTGTGAGGTGTGGGAGTAACTTAACGTGCATGGTGGAGAATCATTTTCAGCACGCATGATTGCATCTTCTTCAGCCAATATGAATGACCAGTGATACATTCTGTAGCATGCACATGTAGACTAGATGGCCCTAGTCTACATGGTACAGATGGGTCATTTTGATGTAGAATTGTCTAATTGAAATAGAGATAGAGAGAACCAGATTGAGACATATAATGGCAGTGGTGTAAAGTACTTAAGTACAATTACTTTAACGTACTACTTAAGTAGATTTTTGGGGTATCTGTACTTTACATTTTTGACAACTTTTACTTTTACTTCACTACATTCCTTTGGTAAATGATGTACTTTTTACTCCATACATTTTCCCTGACACCCAAAGTACTCGTTATATTTGGAATGTTTAGCAGGACAGAAAATGGTCTAATTCACACTTATCAAGAGAACATCCCTGGTCATCCCTACTGCGTCTGATCTGGCGGACTCACTAAGCACATGCTTCATATGTGAATGATGTCTGAGAGTTGGAGCGTGCCCCTGGCTATCCGTAAATAAATAAAAACTAGAAAATGTGGCCTTCTGCTTTGCCTAATATAAGGAATTTGAAATTATTTATACCTGTACTTTTACTTTTGATACTTAAGTACATTTTAGCAATTCCATTTACTTTTGATACTTAAGTATATTTAAAACCAAATACTTTTAGACTTTTACTTAAGTAGTTTTTTACTGGGTGACTTTCACTTTTACTTGAGTCATTTTCTATTAACGTGTCTTTACTTTTACTCAAGTATGAAAATTGGGTACTTTTCCCACCACTGCATAAAGTGACAAAGATGATAGTCGTACATCATTTTCTATCACAGAAGTATTCAATCACACAATTGTTTTATTTTATATTTAACTAGGCAAGTCAGTTAAGAAAAATATCTTATTTACAATGATGATGAATGGTTGCAGAACAACAGAATTTTACCTTGTCAGCTCCGGGATTCGATCTAGCAACCTTTCGGTTACTGGCCCATCATCAGCACAGTAAACAATCTGAACACTCACACATGATGGTTCACCTGGACCCGCGGTAGTGCATGGAGAGGGACGTGTTTTCGTCTGACATGTTTATAAAAAAAATCTGAAATTATTTATGAAAAAAAAGTAGTTTATATATGCAACATCTATATGTTATAAATGATTGTTGATTTTTGCTCCCTTGATATTTCAGTGTGAGATAGGAACTCATCATGTTAATATATAGCACGATTCCATATCATTATTTTCAACAATAGATTCCTTATAAATTAATGGAATTGCGGTAATAAATCATTCTCCCTGTATCGATCAATGATCTGTCACTTTAATGGGTTGTAAGCAAAAAATTAACAACCCTTAACAGTAATCTCAAAAATAGATGATACCGGTATTAATTTACTGATTATGATCAAGTTTAACACCAGTAATTCACTGTACTGACATGTTCATTGTATCGACGTGCATTATAAAAAGGAGGAAGCGGAGACACTTCAGAAATACCGTTGATATTCTCGGACTGCTTCGAGAAGTTGATTCCATGGATGAAGACATCAATCAATCAATCAAATGTATTTATAAAGAATTTTTTACCATGTTTTTTCCAATGCACGTCAACATGGAAACAACCAGGAGTCACGTTGCTCATGCTTCATTCATTCATACTGTTTAGTGAAGTTTTCATGTATTTAGTTGTTTTCAGGGGAAAAAGCTTCAGTGCTTCAGCATCTGCAAGGGGAAGGAGGGGCAGATTGACCGCAGGGAGCGTTGATCCAGGCTGGGCTGCAGGGCTGCATCCAAGGCAGCCCTGCAAGGCTGTAAGCCTCACCAGATAGCCCCATTAAAAAGCACCCCTCTGTCGGCACCATCTAGTTAATGCGGAGGAAAGACATAACATTGTCTGGGCGTAGTAGGAGATTTACTGCCAGCCTACCTGCCTGCCTGACCTCGTCATGTATCTGTAGATGTTTGTGGATAGCACCTGATCTCCAGAGGCAGTCAGAGACGGCCCATTACGAGATGATTTTTCCGCTGCTGTGCCATTTTTCAGGTACACTGCTTCACTTCCTGAACGGAGTCAGTTCAGGCCTCGTATCATAAAAGCCCGGTGATAGAGGCTGTGGTGTGTGCTTTTCAGTGGTGGGAGTGGCTTGTGTTGTCAGAATAGTGAATGGCATGCAAATGGTGGCCCTGGCTGAGAACAGATGGGGAGGGGAAAGGGGGATACCTTATTAGATTAATCTGAGAGGTGCGGAGGGCTAATTGACATCCACGTCTTCGGCGCCCGGGGAACAGTGGGTTAACTGCCTTGCTCAGGGACAGAACGACAGATTTTTATCTTGTCAGCTCGGGGATTCGATCCGGAAACCTTTTGGGTACTGGCCCAACGCTCCTCCCTGCTAGGCTTCCTGTCGCCCTGAGGAGGGAGATGGGGAAAGAGGTGAGGAGGGAGGAAACCGACCCCCTGGGAGACCTCATCTATTAATGAATGATGAGACTGGGACGGTGGGCGAGACCGAACCCTAGATGGCTCACAGTTAGCTCACCAGCTAATGCATGCACTTATCATGTTGTTCATCCAGCCCTCTTCTTCTCTCACACGTCACACATCATCAGCACAGCTAAAATTATTTATGGAAAAAAGTTGTGTATCTATGCAACATCTACAGTTGAAGTCACAAGTTTCCATATACCTTAGCCAAATACATTTAAACTCAGTTTTTCAGAATTCCTGACATTTAATCCTAGTAAAAATTCCCTGTTTTAGGTCAGTTAGGATCCCCACTTTATTTTAAGAATGTGAAATGTCAGAATAATAGTAGAGAGAATGGTTTATTTCAGCTTTTATTTCTTTCATCACATTCCCATTGGGTCAGAAGTTTACATACACTCAAATAGTATTTGGTAGCATTGCCTTTAAATTGTTTAACTTGGGTCAAACGTTTCTGGTAGCCTTCCACAAGCTTCCCACAATATGTTGGGTGAATTTTGGCCCATTCCTCCTGACAGAGCTGGTGTAACTGAGTCAGGTTTGAAGGCCTCCTTGCTCGCACATGCTTTTTCTTTTCTTAAAAATATTTGTACCCCCTTTTTCTCCCCAATTTCGTGGTATCCAATTGTTAGTAATTACTATCTTGTCTCATCGCTACAACTCCCGTACGGGCTCGGGAGAGACGTAGGTCGAAAGCCATGCGTCCTCCGAAACACAACCCAACCAAGCCGCACTGCTTCTTAACACAGTGCGCATCCAACCCGGAAGCCAGCTGCACCAATGTGTCGGAGGAAACACTGTGCACCTGGCGACCTTGGTTAGCGCACACTGCGCCTGGCCTGCCACAGGAGTCGCTGGTGCGCGATGGGACAAGGATATCTCTACCAGCCAAACCCTCCCTAACCCGGACGATGCTAGGCCAATTGTGCGTCGCCCCACGGACCTCCCGGTCGCGGCCGGCTGCGACAGAGCCTGGGCGCGAACCCAGAATCTCTGGTGGCACAGCTAGCGCTGCGATGCAGTGCCCTAGACCACTGCGCCACCCGGGAGGCCCCGCGCACATGCTTTTTCAGTTCTGCCCACAAATGTTCTATAGGATTGAGGTCAGGGCTTTGTGATGGCCACTCCAATACCTTGACTTTGTTGTCCTTAAGCCATTTTGCCACAACTTTGGAAGTATGCTTGGGGTCATTGTCCATTTGGAAGACCCATTTGCGACCAAGCTTTAACTTCCTGACTGATGTCTAGAGATGTTGCTTCAATATATCTACATCATTTTCCTGCCTCATGATGCCATCTATTTTGTGAAGTGCACCAGTCCCTCCTGCAGTAAAGCACCCCCACAACATGATGCTGCCACCCCCGTGCTTCACGGTTGGGATGGTGTTCTTCGGCTTGCAAGCTTCCCCCTTTTTCCTCCAAACAGAACAATGGTCATTATGGTCAAACAGTTCTATTTTTGTTTCATCAGACCAGAGGACATTTCTCCAAAAAGTACGATCTTTGTCCCCATGTGCAGTTTCAAACCGTAGTCTGGCTTTTTTTATAGCGGTTTTGGAGCAGTGGCTTCTTCCTTGCTGAGCGGCCTTTCGGGTTATGTCGATATAGGACTCGTTTTGCTGTGGATATAGATACTTTTGTACCTGTTTCCTCCAGCATCTTCACAAGGTCCTTTGCTGTTGTTCTGGGATTGATTTGCACTTTTCGCACAAAAGTACTATCATCTCTAGGAGACAGAATGCGTCTCCTTCCTGAACGGTATGACGGCTGCGTGGTCCCATGTTTATACTTGCGTACTATTGTTTGTATAGATGAACGTGGTACCTTCAGGCGTTCGGAAATTGCTCCCAAGGATGAACCAGACTTATGGAGGTCTACAATTTTTTTCTGAGGTATTGGCTGATTTCTTTAGATTTTCCCATGATGTCAAGCAAAGAGGCACTGAGTTTGAAGGTAGGCCTTGAAATACATCCACAGGTACACCTCCAATTGACTCAAATGATGTCAATTAGCCTATCAGAAGCTTCTAAAGCCAGGACATCATTTTCTGGATTTTTCCAAGCTGTTTAAAGGCACAGTCAACTTAGTGTATGTAAACTTCTGACCCACTGGAATTGTGATACAGTGAATTATAAGTGAAATAATCTGTCTGTAAATGCTGTCATGCACAATGTTGATGTCCTAACTGACTTGCCAAAACTATAGTTTGTGGAGTGGTTGAAAAACAAGTTTTAATGACTCCAACCTAAGTGTATGTAAACTTCTGACTTCAACTGTATGTGTTATGAAATAAATGTTGATTTTTGCTCCCTTGATATTTCAGTGTGAGATAAGAACTCATCATGTTAATATATAGCACGATTCCATATCATTATTTTCAACAATAGATTCCTTATAAATCAATGGAATTGCAGCAATAAATCATTCTCCCTGTATCGATCAATGATCTGTCACTTTAATGGGTTGTAAGCAAACAACGAACAACTCTTAACAGTAATCTCTATAATAGTTACAAGAGAAAACAGTGATGAGATAAACGTCTCCAATGGGTTTGGTTCCCTTCATAGATAAACGTCTCCAATGGGTTTGTTTCCCTTCATAGATAAACGTCTCCAATGGGTTTGGTTCCCTTCATAGATAAACGTCTCCAATGGGTTTGGTTCCCTTCATAGATAAACGTCTCCAATGGGTTTGTTTCCCTTCATAGATAAACGTCTCCAATGGGTTTGGTTCCCTTCATAGATAAACGTCTCCAATGGGTTTGGTTCCCTTCATAGATAAACGTCTCCAATGGGTTTGGTTCCCTTCATAGATAAACATCTCCAATGGGTTTGGTTCCCTTCATAGATAAACGTCTCCAATGGGGTTGGTTCCCTTCATAGATAAACGTCTCCAATGGGTTTGGTTCCCTTCATAGATAAACGTCTCCAATGGGTTTGGTTCCCTTCATAGATAAACGTCTCCAATGGGGTTGGTTCCCTTCATAGATAAACGTCTCCAATGGGTTTGGTTCCCTTCATAGATAAACATCTCCAATGGGTTTGGTTCCCTTCATAGATAAACGTCTCCAATGGGTTTGGTTCCCTTCATAGATAAACGTCTCCAATGGGTTTGGTTCCCTTCATAGATAAACGTCTCCAATGGGTTTGGTTCCCTTCATAGATAAACATCTCCAATGGGTTTGGTTGTCATCATAGATAAACGTCTCCAATGGGTTTGGTTCCCTTCATAGATAAACGTCTCCAATGGGGTTGGTTCCCTTCATAGATAAACGTCTCCAATGGGGTTGGTTCCCTTCATAGATAAACGTCTCCAATGGGTTTGGTTCCCTTCATAGATAAACATCTCCAATGGGTTTGGTTCCCTTCATAGATAAACGTCTCCAATGGGTTTAGTTCCCTTCACAGACAAACGTCTCCAATGGGTTTGGTTGTCATCATAGATAAACGTCTCCAATGGGTTTGGTTCCCTTCATAGATAAACGTCTCCAATGGGTTTGGTTCCCTTCATAGATAAACGTCTCCAATGGGTTTGGTTCCCTTCATAGATAAACGTCTCCAATGGGTTTGGTTCCCTTCATAGATAAACGTCTCCAATGGGTTTGGTTCCCTTCATAGATAAACGTCTCCAATGGGTTTGGTTCCCTTCATAGATAAACATCTCCAATGGTTTTGGTTGTCATCATATTATCATGAGGATGATATCTCACAGACACCCACTCTCTTCTCTGTAATGTGCCTCAGACCAGGGCTGTGTCCCAAATGTCACCCTTTTCTCTATGTAGGGCACTACTTTTGAACAAGGCCCATAGACTCTTGTCAAAAGTAGTGCACTACATAGGGCCTATAGACTCTGGTCAAAAGTAGTGCACTACATAGGGCTCTGGTCAAAAGTAGTGCACTACATATTGGATAGGGTTCCATTTGGGATGCAGACCAGGTCTCTTTAAAGGGGTCAATAGTTTATAGCTCTCTTTAAAGGGGTCAATAGGTTACAGGTCTCTTTAAAGGGGTCAATATTAAATGTAAAAAGAGTGACTGATGCGCTGTCTGGCCCCTTGACCTCGCCTGTAATGACATGAAATAGATTCGGCACAGAAATTACGTTAAAGACCGGGTACGGTAAATAAACACTCCTTAATAATTATACGGTATATAAACGGTCCGAGAATCCCCAGTTAGGCTTAAGAGGTTGATTTTATTCATGAAATCCTTTATTCATGCATGTGCTACAGCAGATTTTTCCATGTTGTCGTTTTCATTGAGCTCTTGAATTTCTGTCATGTGATGATTTGACATTGTCATGTCTCAATATTCAGGGATCAAAATCCTTCCAAAATCATAATGATGATCCGTAATCTTCTAACAGGTGACTGAGAAGTCTTTCATAGTTCCGGAAACAAACACATTTCATCCATGAATTGCTATCCTGTGTGAAATAAAAATCACTGGGAATGCTCCATGCTTGTCCACCTCTGGCACATAATCACGACACTGGTGACCTTCAGCTCCTCAGAGCGCTGTCATCCTCCACGAGTGATCTATTCTGCCCTGGGTGAGCCTCACCACAGCTCCTCAGTGCTCTGTGATCCTCTCTTCAGCCTAGGGGGAGCTTGGCCACAGCTCCTCAGTGCTCTGTGATCCTCTCTTCAGCCCTGGGTGAGCTTGGCCACAGCTCCTCAGTGCTCTGTGATCCTCTCTTCAGCCCTGGGTGAGCCTCGCCACAGCTCCTCAATTCTCTGTGATCCTCTCTTCAGCCCTGGGTGAGCTTGGCCACAGCTCCTCAGTGCTCTGTGATCCTCTCTTCAGCCCTGGGTGAGCTTGGCCACAGCTCCTCAGTGCTCTGTGATCCTCTCTTTAGCCCTGGGTGAGCCTCGCCACAACTGGGCCCCCCTGATTATAGCCCAGAGAGAGAGCGAGAGAGCGTGCTTGTATCTGTGTGGGTGTGCGGGGAGGGGACAGATATGACAGTTGTGACCCATACCCTCAGGATCAGGTGACAGGGGTGGTGGTAGGCAGGGAAGGAGGCGGGGTGATGAGCAAGGAGCCTTGTCTCGCTGGGTGTCCAGAGGGGCTGTATTCCAACAGAGGAGAGGGGCCAGATGGCTTGGCTTTAGTTTTTGCTCGTCACACACAATATGTGATTACCTCCAGGTAATCCCTGGAAGTTGGAATGATGATTAATAATGAGTTGTAATGCGTAGTAAATATTGCACAACAGCACCAGGCAAAGTAAGGTAGGTACCCGGTATAGCTAGCCAGGAAAATATCAGCCTTGGAATTGATGCCAAGTTCAAAATCATTTCCCAACATTGAAAAACAATACGTCTTGACAAATAAGGTTTTTGAAACTTGATGTTGATGAAACTCTTCATACCAATGTTTAATTTCACTTTCTTCTTTCTTCAATCACAAGGTGATTGAATCCAAGGTCAAAGATACAGTATTTTTTCACAATATGCCTATGAGATAAACGCAGTAAACATGGAAACCTTTGGCCATGAAGAGACTGCGGAATCAATTTACAGCGTTGTGTTATGTCAGAGCACACAGCTGCTAAGCTGGTGAATCACTCTAGCCTATGAAAACATGCGGATTCTGGCTAAAAACAAGCTTTCTTCATCGTTTCCCCAGAGAAGGTGTATGATGACCTTGAACGAGGAGACTTTCCGGCCCAGCTCAGTGATAATGTCTGGAGCCCAGTTAGAAGGCGCTGGAGCAGGACTGGGGACACCCCACACCGGCCCATCTGACAGCCAGGAGTCAAACACCACACACCCACAGCAAGTCTGGGGACAGAGACATCAGACAAGGCCTGGTAGCAGAGGGGATGTCATGTGTGAAGATGCAACGAGTGATTCCCATTCATGTGGATCTGTTTATACAGGACTCTGCGACTGAGAGACCTGGACAGATTCCGTTTTACAACTAGTTATTTATGACTGCTGTTTGTTGTGTTGAAATGTCTGTCAGTTTGACATAATTACACTTTATGTAAGTGCAAACCACAAGTGTCTGACCATTGGCCATGTTCCCTATTGGGTCTTGTGTAAATTGGGGAGTTTGTTTGTGCCAAATTTGTTTGCAGACAACATTTTTCTATCTAACAATCTAAGGTTTGCAGTAGGCAGTTGTGAATATTTTTATGGTTCCGTCTGATTCAAGGCAAGATGTTTATCTGTGTTTGTGCCAAATCAATCAGACCAGCTCCAACTACGTGTCTGAATCTCAAATGGCATCAATGACCGGCCTTGTTGATAGGCTTTCGGACAAGACAGGTGGATGAATGACCGGTTCTCCTTGACTTTAATAGCATGCCAGCTGATTTTAATAGTCCTTTGTCACACCTTCCATTTCACCTTGTGCTACCGTAGCCTTGAAGGTACCATGCTTGTGACACATTCATTAATAATTTCCATGGGTGTTTGTCAGTGTACCTTACCTTTCTATCTGATGCAACTCTGTGAAAGTGCAAGAGCAGGGCAACACATTGTACCAAATTAATATATAATGATACTTCATATAATCAAAAATAAACCATAGAACAATGAAGACAAAAATAGATCTGGAAATCAGGGAAATGTGTCTGTAGGAAATGGAACTTTGGCAACCAATTTGCAGTTATGTGATAACTTTCACACTTAAATGTGTCACTTTAATCTTGTGTTAGTTGTTCCGTGGAGTTACAGTGAGGGGAGAGTTTCCCCGCATCGCTTATTCGATCTCTCACTCTCCCTCTTCTATACAACAGGAAAGGAGTCAGTGGCCAAACTGCTTCTTCTAGCCATACTATACAAACCCCTAACAACACCTAACAACATTCAGTCACACTTTATCTGAGTAGTCATCATAATGCCAACTGACATTGGGATGACTGACAATAGTCCCAGTCACGCCAGATGACGCCAGAAATTAGATTTATATCTGACTACAGATACGTTCAAATACACTGTGCACAAAACATTAAGAACACCTGCTCTTTCCATGACATAGACTGACCAGCTGAATCAAATCAAATCAAATTGTTTTTGTCACATGCGCCGAATCTTACAGTGAAATGCTTACGTACAAGCCCTTAACCAGCAATGCAGTTTATAAAATTTACATTTTTTTTTTTTTAAATACGAAATAAAAGTAACAACTAATTAAAGAGCAGCAGTAAAATAACAATAGCGGGGCTATATACAGAGGGTACTGGTACAGAGTCAATGTGCGGGGGCACCAGTTAGTCGAGGTAATATGTACATGTACAGTAGGTAGAGTTATTAAAGTGACTATACATAGATAACAACAGAGAATAGCAGAGAACAGTCTATGACTAGGGTGGTTGGAGTCTTTGACACTTTTTAGGGCCTTCCTCTGGCACCGCCTGGTATAGAGGTCCTGGATGGCAGGACGCTTGGCCCTAGTGATGTACTGGGCTGTACACATTACCATCTGTAGGGCCTTACGGTCGGAGGCCGAGAAGTTGCCAAAGAGGGTGATGCAACCAGTCATCATGCTCTCGATGGTGCAGCTGTAGAACCTTTTGAGGATTTGAGTACCCATGCCAAATCTTTTCAGTCTCCTGACGGGGAATAGGTTTTGTTGTGCCCTTTTCACGACTGTCTTGGTGTGCTTGGACCATAATAGTTTGTTGGTGATGTGGACACCAAGGAACTTGAAGCTCTCAACCTGCACCACTATAGCCCCGTCGATGAGAATGGGGGCGTGCTCGGTCCTCCTTTTCCTGTGGTCCACAATCATCTCCTTTGTCTTGATCATGTTGAGGGAGAGGTTGTTGTCCTGGTGTAACATAATAACTTTAGTCCGTCCCCTCGCCCCGGGCGCGAACCAGGGACCCTGTGCACACATCAACAACAGTCACCCACGAAGCATCGTTACCCATCGCTCCACAAAAGCCGCGGCCCTTGCAGAGCAAGGGGAACCACTACTTCAAGGTCTCAGAGCAAGTGACGTCACCGATTGAAAGGCTATTAGCGCGCACCACCACTAACTAGCTAGTCATTTCACATCCGTTACACTCACCCCCCTTTCGACCTCCTCCTTTTCCACAGCAACCAGTGATCCGGGTCAACAGCATCAATGTAACAGTATAACTTTACGTCCGTCCCCTCGCGAACCAGGGACCCTTTTCACACATCAACAACAGTCACCCACGAAGTATCGTTACCCATCGCTCCACAAAAGCCGCGGCCCTTGCAGAGCAAGGGGAACCACTACTTCAAGGTCTCAGAGCAAGTGACGTCACCGATTGAAAGGCTATTAGCGCGCACCACCGCTAGCCATTTCACATCCGTTACACTGGCACCACACGGCCAGGTCTCTGACCTCCTCCCTATAGGCTGTCTCATCATTGTCGGTGATCAGGCCTACTACTGTTGTGTCATTGGCAAACTTAATGATGGTGTTAGAGTTGTGCCTGGCCGTGCAGTCATGAGTGAACAGGGAGTACAGGAGGGGACTGAGCACGCACCCCTGAGGGGCCCCCGTGTTGAGGATCAGCATGGCGGATGTGTTGTTACCTAACCTTACCACCTGGGGGCGGCCCGTCAGGAAGTCCAGGATCCAGTTGCAGAGGGAGGTGTTTAGTCCCAGGGTCCTTAGCTTAGTGATGAGTTTGAGGGCACTATGGTGTTGAACGGTGAGCTGTAGTCAATGAATAGCATTCTCAATGAATAGGTGTTCCTTTTGTCCAGGTGGGAAAGGGCAGTGTGGAGTGCAATAGAGATGGCATCATCTGTGGTACTGTTAGGGCGGTATGCAAATTGGAGTGGATCTAGGGTTTCTGGGATAATGGTGTTGATGTGAGCCATGACCAGCCTTTCAAAGCACCTCATGGCTACAGACGTGAGTGCTACGGGTTAGTAGTCATATAGGCAGGTTACCTTAGTGTTATTGGGCACAGGGACAATGGTGGTCTGCTTGAAACATGTTGGTATTACAGACTCAGACAGGGAGAGGTTGAAAATGTCAGTGAAGACACTTACCAGTTGGTCAGCGCGTGCTCGGAGTACACGTCCTGGTAATTCGTCTGACCCTGCGGCCTTATGAATGTTGACCTGTTTAATAAAGGTCTTACTCACATCGGCTGCAGAGAGCGTGATCACACAGTCAACGGAACAGCTGATGCTCTCATGCATGTTTCAGTGTTACTTGCCTCAAAGCGAGCATAGAAGTAGTTTAGCTCGTCTGGTAGGCTCGTGTCACCGGGCAGCTCTCGGCTGTGTTTCCCTTTGTAGTCTGTAATAGTTTGCAAGCCCTGCCACATCCAACGAGCATCCGTAGGTGTAGTATGATTCGATCTTTGTCCTGTATTGATGCTTTGCCTGTTTGATGGTTCGTCGGGGGGGCATAGAGGTATTTCTTATAAGCTTCCGGGTTAGAGTCCCGCTCCTTGAAAGCGGCAGCTCTACCCTTTAGCTCAGTGCGGATGTTGCCTGTAATCCATGGCTTCTGGTTTTGGTATGTACGTACAGTCACTGTGGGATGACGTCATCGATGCACTTGTTGATGAAGGCAGTGACTGATGTGGTGTACTCCTCAATGCCATCGGAGGAATCCCGGAACATATTCCATTCTGTGCTAGCAAAACAGTCCTGTAGCTCTGCTTCATCTGACCACTTTTTTATTGACAGAGTTACCGGTGCTTCCTGCTTAAATTTTTTGCTAGTAAGCAGGAATCAGGAGGATAGAATTATGGTCAGATTTGCCAAATGGAGGGCGAGGGAGAGCTTTGTACGCATCTCTGTGTTTGGAGTAAAGGTGGTCTAGAGTTTTTCCCCTCTGGTTGCACATTTAACATGCTGGTATTAATTTGGTAAAACATATTTAAGTTTCCCTGCATTAAAGTCCCCGGCCACTAGGAGTGCCACCTCTGGATGAGTGTTTTCCTGTTTGCTTATGGCGGTATACAGCTCATTGAGTGCGGTCTTAGTGCCAGCATCAGTCTGTGGTGGTATGTAGACAGCTACGAAAAATACAGATGAAAACTCTCTAGGTAGATAGTGTGGTCTACAGCTTATCATGAGATACTTTACCTCAGGCGTGCAAAACCTAGAGACTTAGTTAGATATCGTGCACCAGCTGTTGTTTACAAATATGTATAGACCGCCAACCCTTGTCTTACCAGATGCTGCTGTTCTATCCTGCCGATACAGTGTAAAACCCGCCAGCTGTATGATGTTCATGTCGTCGTTCAGCCACGACTCCGTGAAACATAAGATATTACAGTTGTTAATGTCCCGTTGGTAGTTTAATCTTGCTCGTAGGTCATGGATGTTATTTTCCAATGATTGCACGTTTGCCAATAGAACAGATGGCAGTGGGGGTTTACTCGCTGACCTACGAATTCTCAGAAGGCAGCCCGACCTCCGCCCCTTTTTCTCCGTCTTCTCTTCACGCAAATGACTGGGATTTGGGCTTGTTCCCGGGAAAGCAGTATTACCTTCACGTCGGACTCGTTAAAGGAAAAAGCTTCCACCAGTTATGAACTTGGCGCACACCATACCCGTGTTTCCCGTTAAAAAGACCTATCACAAAACTGTGCCTGCTTGAACGAGCATTATAACTCCGCCGAAAAAACGCACATCATTCACCTTTTATGGTGA
Organism: Salvelinus namaycush; assembly: GCF_016432855.1. Taxonomy (NCBI): domain Eukaryota; kingdom Metazoa; phylum Chordata; class Actinopteri; order Salmoniformes; family Salmonidae; genus Salvelinus; species Salvelinus namaycush. The sequence continues at coordinate 8,871,554 of NC_052307.1, forward strand.
TAATAACGCCCTTATTTGCTGTATACTTGGGAAATATTGGAATTAGGCCAAGACAGTATCTAAAGGAAATAGCAATGGCAAACTTGATCAAAATGTTTTTAGAGGTGTTGGCAGAATTTTTTCAGTGACATTTGCTATAGCCTAACTGACCGTTTCTGAAAGACAAAAACAATTGAAATTGTTGTGGACCTGTAAACAGACCGTTTGAATTCAATGTTTTGCTTTTTGGGGGGGGGGGGGGGCAAAATATGCTCCACTACACGCAAATTCTGAAACATTCTAAATGTTTTGTTTTACTACATAAGGCTATGCAAAATATCAGCTGTCTGTTCACATGTTAAGTTCTACTGTATGTTATAAACAACGCTTCCTTTCGGGGAGCAAGGAGAGCAATAACTTAAAATTATAATAGCCTGTCTAATAGGGGTGAACTATTAGTCATTACCATGCACATCAATCAGTTAATGGAACCTAGTAGCCTACTAAATAGATAGGCTATGTATTTCAAGTTTTGCAATATCATAGGCAGCAGGGTTTATAATACCAGTATACGGTCAAATTTAACAGTTGATCTGTTACACCAACCCAGTCTCAGATTATTTCATATTATTCTGTACGTAAATCCGAGACAATGCATTTATTCTGCATTGTTAAGTTTGGTATGGTTACATAAGACAGAAACGAAAGGAGGGTGGTTGATCAGGGTGGATGGGTGGGTCGAGCAATCCAAAGGCTGCAAGTTCGAATCTCATTACGGAGAACTTTAGCATTTCATATAATTAGCAACTTGTCAACTACTTACTACTTTTTAGATACTTTGCAACTACATAGCATGCTAGCTAACCATTCACCTAACACTAACCTTAACCCTTTTTACTAACCCTTCCCCTAACCTTAACCCTTTAACCTAACTCCTAAAATTAACCCTAACCCCTAGCCTCGCTATTGTTAGCGAGCTAGCTAACGTTAGCCACCTAGCCACCTCTTTGGAATTTGTAACATATCATACATTTAGAAAATTCATAACATATTGTACGTTTTGCAAATTCTTAACATATTGCACATTTTGCAAATTCAAAACATATAATATTAATTGTAATTCGTAACATATCTTATGAAATGGATGATGGAGACCCACAAATGAATACATACCATACGAAATGTACCATATCATACTGAATGGAGTGACCCCGATTTACGTACAGAATAATACGAAATGCTCTGAGACCAGATTGTTTACATTGAAGTAAGCCTACAGTGCATTCAGAAAGTATTCAGACACCTTCACTTTTTCCACATTTTGTTACGTTCCCGAGTGGCGCAGCCGTCCGCGATCAGGAGACTGCGCACAATTGGCCCAAAGCAAAAACATTTTAAAAAACTTTTTGCAAAATATAATTAAATAAACTGAAATATCACATATACATAAATATTCAGACCGTTTACTCAGTACTTTGTTGAAGCACCTTTGGCAGCGATTACAGCCTCGAGTCTTCTTGAGTATGACGCTACAAGCGTCACACAAAGCGTCATACAAACCTGTATTTGGGGAGTTTCTCCCATTCTTCTCTGCAGATCCTCTCAAGCTCTGTCAGGTTGGATGGGGAGCATCGCTGCACAGCTATTTTCAGGTCTCTCCAGAGATGTTTGATTGGGTTCAAGTCCGGGCTCTGGCTGGACCACTCAAGGACATTCAGAGACTTGTCCCGAAGCCACTCCTGCATTGTCTTGGCTGTATGCTTAGGGTCGTTGTCTTGTTGGAAGGTGAACCTTGGCCCCAGTCTGAGGTCCTGAGCGCTCTGGAGCACGTTTTCATCAAGGATCTCTTTGTACTTTGCTTTGTTCATCTTTCTCTCGATCCTGACTAGTCTCCCAGTCCCTGATGCTGAAAAACATACAGTACCAATGGGAGAAACTCCCCAAATACAGGTGTACCAAGCTTGTAGCGTCATACCCAAGAAGACTCGAGGCTGTAATCGCTGCCAAAGGTGCTTCAACAAAGTACTGAGTAAAGGGTCTGAATACTTAATACATTTGCAAAAAAAAAACTTAAATGTACTTTGTCATTACTGGGTATTGTATGCAGATTGATGAGGGAAAAAAACAATTTCATCCATTTTAGAATACGGCTGTAACGTAACAAAATGTAGAAAAAGTCAAGGGGTCTGAATACTTTCCGAATGCACTGTATACTACAGAAAAAGGATCTTCCTTTAATCATGACAGTGTTGCGAGGACATTGTTCTGCTCCCTGTCAGGGTTTACATTCCCAGAGGATTACCCCTGCTCTCTTAGATTCAGGCAGTCAGTTACTCCCAGTCCCAGGCACTGGCTTTTGAGTGAGGGGAAGGACCATGTCCAAGTCCCCCTGCTCTGCTCCACTCTGCTCCCTCACGTCACCCATGGGCTCTGTTTTAATCCCACTGCCATCCATTATGCTCAGTCACCTCTTAAGCCCTCTGTGTCCTCAAGATCTTTCCTCTCCTCTCCTCATTCACACAGCACATTCCCCTCTTCCCACAACCATGACCGCAGAACGATGTCTTTTGGTGGGGGTGCTGTCGAGTAAAGGGGGGGGGGGGGGGGGGTTCTCCGCTCATACAGGAGTAATAAAGTTATTTGTATATACAGTACCAGTCAAATGTTTGTGAAGACATCAGAACTATGAAATAACACATATGGAATTATGTAGTAACCAAAAAAGTGTTAAACAAATCAAAATATATATAATATTTGAGATTCTTCAAAGTAGCCACCCTTTTCCTTGATGACAGCTTTGCACACTCTTGGCATTCTCTCAACACACAATACCAATATGATACATAAACGACAACAAACCAATGGTCATGACCATCAAAGGGGCCATTGGTTGTTCATGACTCGATGAACTGTGCTAATTTGGAAGGACAGTCAGAGAGACGTTATTGTACTGTACAGTCTTTTGGCTGAAACCGTGGACCAGTGGCAGGGAGTGTCACACATAGTAAGAGGATGTGGGTCATTATACGACATGTATCAGTAGTGAGAACTGATAGCTGGATGAGAGGTCAAGGATTACTCCACTAAGCTTGTTGTGACCACAGATTGTGGGGCAGCAGCAATCAAAAAGAGCACAGAGCCTTGCCAGTAGGGATTAGAGAGAGATGTGGTGGGGAGGGTGCTGGTCTAGCTGTGCTGGTACGTTTACTGGCAAACACCGGAGCTATCGAGACGTCCCGTTGCTATGTTACAGTAGATCACTATCCAAACAGAATTCCCATTGATTTTTTTTATAACACACGGCGAATGTCATTACTGTGCCTATTTTTGTTTGTCCATTATCAGAGGAATATACATTATCTTACATTATATTTGGATACATTGTCATTTTGTATCCAGCAATGGGCTGTGAGCACTTTGTGTTGTTTACGAGGTCCCACTAATACTGACAACACTCTCTCTCACCGTGTCTGTTACCCAGAAAGCTTTGTTGTCCCTCAACCAACATGTATCTGCTTAACTGGTTTAACAAAGACATGTAGTACATGCACAAGATACTGTTTGCTGTGGCGATATGGAGCTTTCCCTGTCTCTTTTTTAACCTACTACGGAAATGAGCTTAGTCAGTGATCAATGTAAAACTAGCTATATCATGATTGTGGACTTATTCTGCCCTCTAACACTGCCTGTGTTACTATAAGAGCTGTGAAAATGTGACTCAGAAGTACCACAAAGGTGAACAAACAATACATGATTGTGAGAGGACAAGGACCGTTAATGTTAGAATCATATCCTTGTAATCTAATCTCCACACATATCATAAAGGGGATGATTAACGACTCCAACTTGTAAACCAGAGAATGGTTGCAGACTGATGCCTATCAGCCTGTTGTTTATTCACGTTGAAATGCCGCCAACAATTCACCAAAGATCTTGGAACAGAAAAGTTGTTTTAAAGTGCTTCCTCTTAAAGGCCTACTCTTAGCCTAAATATGATATAAAGCCATAAAACTCTTAATCTTCTAACCATATTGAGGATGTTAGCAGCGTTTGCCTATAAGTTAAAATCATTTTTATCTGTTCAGGTGTACTAATATCAGAGCGAGCATCTTTATTTCAAGAATGTTTTGCTCTTAAATCAAGGAAACGCAACCATCTTCATGACATGAATGTATTTTTTTTATTACATTTTGCATTTATTAAAGAGAATTTTTCTCGACAACATACATTAAGCTGTGAATCAGATGTTAAGGAAGGAAGCAGTGTGACATCACAATATCTTACAGTTCAAAGGGAGTTGAGAGTCTCTGATGCATCTGTCAGTGTGTATATATATAGAGCAAGGGTGGAAGACAAAGGCACACACCACAGAGACTCACTGTCCACAGTAACCATGGATACCGCGGCCAGAGATGCAGTCTGCACTATCGGGGTTCAAATGACCTCCCCTTTACTAAGCCTAGTCTCATGATGATGCACTCATTGCAATCGAACCCTACGTGCATCTGTGTACATGTCAGTTCAATTAACACATACTATATATGCCTCTGACGTGGGAATGTTCTACACGTTCCTCCTGCATTGGCTGTGGATGATAAATAGTTGGCCTTTCTCCATTGTAAATCAAAATCTGCTCGAGATCAAGAAACTCCCCTATCTACATAATATACCAAGGGAGTGCTCTGTTCATTTGGGGAGACGTGGTCAATAAAAATGAATATCAAGCAAAAAAAATAAGAAAATAAGTGTCAAACATCAGATTGTTCAGTTAAACTCTCATTCACCTTGATAAAGGGAGTTAGTACAAATTAAATGACTTGAATCCTCCTGGAACATGTGTTTTTAAAAAACAGGTTAAATACATCTCCTAATAGTTATGAAACGCTTCTCTATCACAGGAACCAGCCTGCTTTTCACTGTTTAGAGTGTACACTAGGAACCAGGTGTCATGTCAGCACAGTATGTTGCTGTGTTTCTCGTTCGTTAGTGTTAGATTATTGCTGTGCACCAGCAAGACCCAAAGTGGCCCTCTCAAGAACAAACATGAATCACTCCAATCAAACAGCAAAATAAAAGACAATACCAGGACTTATTGTATGAAGAAGAAAAACCATCACACACACAACATCGTTGACACTGGCAGCACAACAAAAGGGTTGCTTTAAGCGCATCATTGGCACAATCAGAAATGAACCACAAATAAGAATGTGGGGGTCTCCACCCCCGGTATATTTCTAGGGACCAGAATTACAACAAGGACACCTACATTCTATATTTGCCTTTATCAAACCAGGGAAAAGATGACATTAGAAAAATACCACAAAGAAACATAGTTAACAGCTAAAGAAATTGTCACTACTCGGGGTGTAAGGCACAAATGTACATGTGGAAGAGAAGCAGGCTATCAACAGATGTAATCCAGTCAGAGGCCTGCATGATGCGCCTAGAGAAAATGGGACGTTTCAGAACCTGCCAAAATGGCCACTCTCCACACCTGGCAGAGGGCCCAACATCCACACACTTCTCTTTTTCATGTGTGGACTTCCATGTTTTTTTCCCCCTTTGCACTTTACATGCAAGAATGAGGCTTGTTGACACGCAGTGAGCCAGCAGCCAACCCGGGAGAGAGAGAAGTTACTGACTGCAAAGCCACAGTGCAGAACGTATGTAGATAGATGCCCATGTAGGAGTGATTTAGGGAGTGAGTTTCAGGAGTTGTGTGTTTTTTTTTCTGACTGCTATGGGAGGTTCTGCTCCAACATGTAGGTTCCATCTAGCACAGTTAAATAAATATCTCCTCCTCAGACAGAGGTCACATATAACTCAAGCTTCAAAAACCAAAGGACCTAGTGGACCTTTTGTGTCAAGAAAGTGGTACTGGCTCCAGTTGAATGACTTAAAATAATTTCACACTTGATTAATTCATATTAAAAGATTTTCTCTCTGAGCCTAAAAAGTCAGTATTTTCAAAAGCACTTATTAAAAATAAATACAACAAGCTATTAGTATTAACAGTCATGTGTTATTCAGTAACCAGTGCAGGAGATTCTCAGACCAAGGCTTTTTTAACCAGAACTTGATTGCTGTGTCCAGTTGCTGTAACACTGAGAGGCGTTTCACAGTTTTCCACGTAAACTCAAGCTGTCGTTCCAGTCGGAGCTCACTGTGCCCAAGTGCTTGCTGGGAGAATGCTCCAGTCCTCACTATACAATTGATCCACTTTTCTCCCGCTGTCTGCTTTTGGCAGTCGGTTAAGAAAACAAAACATCAGTCAAGTCATGGTGTTCAAATGTCCAGCACAACCACATCTTGAATGCTACAACGGTGACATGTTGCTCGTCAATGAAATGTTCATGAAAGTAATTTTCTTCTCAGTAGCAAGTGTTCTGTGTTTCTGAGGAACTGGGAGTCAACAGCCTGAGCTCAACAACAACAACAACAACCATTTGTAGAATATTTACATATATATATAAAAGAAAGATCTTTTAAATGTGTGTTGCATTTGCTGTACATAGACCAAAGACTAAAGGAGATGCAATCGTGTTCCCTGTTTTGTTTTCTGAGCGTGCTGATTATGTGCAGGAGTCATTGGACTTGACTTTCGTCGAGAGGGACACTAAAGAGGGTTTAGGCGGGACGTCGGGCTTGAGGTGTTTGACCCCGGTCCGGGGCAACGAACCGTAAGAGCTTATGCTGGGTTGTCGGGAGAGGGACATCCCCTGGGAAGTCATGTGCATGGAGTCCACCCTCTGTGGGGCGGGGGGTGGCATCTCCACGCGGTTAAAACTGGGGTTTCTGGACATGTGGGAGGAGTTGGACGAGTTGGTGTTGTGCTTTTTGAGGGCAGATCCTTTCTGGGCGCTCATCGGGTAGCCTCGCTTGAACTCGTGGCCGTAGACAGAGGAGTGGACCTCCAGCCGCTTGCCCATCTGCGGCACGGCGGGGGGGATGGTGAGGGAGGCCTCCCTCTGGGGCACGCGAGGCGGCAGCCCGTCGCTCTCCACCAGGTTAAGGCCGTGGCAGGGGCTCTTCAGGGCCTTGTACTCCAGCGTGGCCCCCTGGTCGTCCAGGCTCATCTGACTGAGGTCATTGCGGTGGGGCTGCTCCACGTACTCATGCTGGTAGGCCTTCTGGTGCTGGTGCTGGGGGAGCACCACCACACTGGGGATGTGGCCCGGGGAGGCCCTCAGAGCCAGGTCAGGGGAGATGACTGGGGAGCCCATGGGTGGCAGGTCCTTGGTGCAGGCGTTGATCAGGTTCTGGTTCCTCTCCCACTCGCGGCTTCCCCAGCTGGGCTTGCGCCTAGGCTGCATGGGGGTGGACTCTGGAGTGGGCATGCCGGCAAGGTCCAGGTGGTGCTGGTCGGCTTTGATCAGCATCTTGCCATTGGTGAGGCGGCCGTTGTGCATGAGTGGGGTGAGGATGGCCTCTGGGTGACCGTCCTTGACCCCGGTCTCAAACAGACCCGTCAGCTTGGTCACGCTGTTCATGGATCCCCTCCTATCGTGAACGTGGTCCTTGTCTTTACGCCTGGTTAGCTCAACATCTCGCCGGCGGTGGTCACACACACAGTACACGAGGATACCCGATAAGATGGCGCCCATGGCGAAGGCCAAGATGACAGCGATGGCCAGCAGTGTGACAGGGACCAGCTGGTCACGCCCCTTCTGGTAACTCTCACGAATAACCCCTGCAAAGACAAGGATTCAATTATTTCAAATATATGAGTGATCAATGACTTAGCTGAAAATCTAAATGGTTAAATTAACTGACGAATGAAGCACAAATAATGAGGAAACATTTGTCACATCCAATTTGTACTATTTGCAGCAATACTGTAGCTTACTGTCAGGAAATGTTATCAGTTTAATTCCAGCCTTACACTTGGCAAAAATGAGCTTATGGTTCCTACAATGAATTCAAAGATTAAACCTTGGCAGTTGAAATGAAAAAGATATATTAGATAAATGAACGTTCAAAAGGAAAGCTTTTTTTCCTCGATGCAAATGGGACTCGTTTCATATGGCTACGATACAATCTCATATCAGAGAATAACAGTAAAAATCTCTGATTAGACCTCCAAATCAAAGGAGTTGTGTCATACATTTCTTAGAGGCCACTTTCCAGCTGTAAAGAAGAAGAAAAAAGAGGGGGTTGGTTTCCGGCCAACTAAAGTGATGATTCAATAAAAGTGCAGCAAAACATGATGACGAGCATCTTGGCAAAGGAAGGGAGAGAGAGAAGATATTGGATGGAATGAAACAACAGTAGGTTGTTTTTAATTAAATGGGCACAGCTCCGGCATTAGGAGTCCTCATCACTGTAAACACAGACAGAAGTGATAACCTCCAGCTCCTTGATAAATGTGTTATCTAATGCCCATCCATGTTCCTAGAGTTACATAGAAAAATACAGTCCTCACCAAGTACAGATGTATTATGCATGTATCACACAAGACCTATGTAGAGGTGGTGATGAGCTACTTTAAAGGGGAGGATGAGGCAGTTGGCTTCCATCAGACCTATGCAGAGGTGGTGATGAGCTACTTTAAAGGGGAGGATTAGGCAGTTGGCTTCCATCAGACCTATGCAGAGGTGGTGATGAGCTACTTTAAAGGGGAGGATTAGGCAGTTGGTTTAAATCGGGTGTGCCGTACTACAGTATACTATACATACACAGTATGTCATACGTCATTAGGAGTACTATAAAGATCTGAATAATGTAATTCCTGTATCCCAAATGGCACCCTATTCCCTATTTAGTGTGCTACGTGTATCTATGGCCCTTGGGGCACTCTGCAGGTAATAGGGTGCCATTCGGGATACAGTCCCAGTTTATGTTTCCAGCTTGGCCACGTCACTGTGGTGCTGGATGGAGAATCACGGTTCCCATAACACAGATAGACACTGATCTTTCGTGGGATGAAAAGGCGAGCCTGTTGAGTGTCTGTAAAACGAACATCTAGAATCCTGCTTCGGTCGTCCTAAAAACTGGAATGTAAAAGAAACAGCATTTTTCCTCATTCCGCCCAAATGAAGTGCTTATCATTGGAGTTGTCTTACTGAATGATTTCTGTGAGGAGTAACAAGTTTTATCTAGTGTGTGGTATTAATTGATGACGTGTGTTATGTGGAGGCCTCTGATGACTAAATGACCTGCCTCCATGTGAAACATCTGTTTCTCATCTGAAGTTGGTAACATCAGAGAGTCTTTCATTTCTTCGACTTCCTTCTTGTTTCACACGCCTCAGCTGCCATTTGTAAGCGTTCAGCTTTCTCTTCTATGCCAGCATGGCACACTGTAATTTAGGCCTGTGTTTTCTGTCAGTTATTGTCTTGTGACTGAAATTACATCCAGCTATAGGTTTTATTTAAAAAGTGTTGGACTGAAACGTTTGACTTTATACATAAATAAAAAGGATTGAATGTGTAACCAAACAGCACTTGAGGTTAGCAGCTCTAAAATCTTTTGTGGAAAGAAATGTGTTCCGTACGTGAATTGTTTTCTGGAGGTACTGGTCCATTCCATTTCAAACCTTCTAAAACATAAATATATCAGTCTCTGTCTCGTTTGTTTTATTATGGGAGATCATGGACAACTTTGGTACAAAATCTTTGTGACATTGAATTTAAGCATATTAATCATCCACAATGGTGCAGTTCAAATACTGGCAGGTGGATTTGAGAACAACACAGTCAGAGGGGTTGAGCATGTCAGAGCTAAGCGTCCATTGTGGAGAAAAGAGAGCTATGGAGCTGGCCGTCTGTCTTCTCCCAGGGTAAGAGGAAGGTTAATGCCTCTCTGAACCAACAGTGACTGGGTCTCCCTCAAACATAGTTCCCCTGCCTCGAGCACCTGGTGGTGGTGGGGGGGTTCAAAACCAACCCAAAAGCCTCCCCAGACCTTTCATGTATGAAGTCAATTGTTTCTCAAATTAACTTCAAAGAGGGTGCAACAAAAGGACAATAGGCCTCAGACAAATCCCAAGACAGCAGGCTTTTAAATCAAGGTGGCTTCCCTCATTTGAAGGGCTCATTCATCAAGTAAACTGATGTTCAACTTTTTAATACTTGGATGTTCTTGGTTGACATTGAGAATCCCAGAGTATCTAGGACAGCGTGTTGAGGCTTAACATTTAAAGAAAGCAATTTTAATTATTTGTTGCCTCATAACGATGTTATCTTGTGTGAGGTAATAAACAGTGATTTATATCGTCCAGTTTTGACTCTTCTCAGACTGCAGAGTGAAAGGCCACCAGAATACATTTAATAGCCAACAATCTAATTTGAATTTCATACCTCCAAAAGCCTTGTCACACTGATATTTAATCCAGATTTCAGATATTATTCCTACGTGTCAAAACAACCCAGCACTTCCTTGTAAATGAGAAACACTGTCATCTAGGGTGACAGAGATGTGTGAACATTCACACAGACAGTCTTTAATCTGTGAAGTTAGTGGATCCTGTTGTTGCTTGCCTGCTTGGTCTGGGAAGACTTTAAAGCCCTGTTTACATCATAGTGAGGTTTTCTAGGGCTATAACCTCTGACTGGGGCTATAACCTCTGACTGGGGCTATAACCTCTGACTGGGGCTATAACCTCTGACTGGGGCTATAACCTCTGACTGAAGCTATAACCTCTGACTGGGGCTATAACCTCTGACTGGGGCTATAACCTCTGACTGGGGCTATAACCTCTGACTGGGGCTATAACCTCTGACTGGGGCTATAACCTCTGACTACTGCTATAACCTCTGACTAGGGCTATAACCTCTGACTGGGGCTATAACCTCTGACTGGGGCTATAACCTCTGACTGGGGCTATAACCTCTGACTGGGGCTATAACCTCTGACAGGGCTATAACCTCTGACTGAGGCTATAACCTCTGACTAGGGCTATAACGTCTGACTGGGGCTATAACCTCTGACTAGGGCTATAACCTCTGACTGGGGCTATAACCTCTGAGTGGAGCTATAACCTCTGAGTGGAGCTATAACCTCTGAGTGGAGCTATAACATCTGACAGGGCTATAACCTCTGACAGGGCTATAACCTCTGACAGGGCTATAACCTCTGACAGGGCTATAACCTCTGACTGAGGCTATAACCTCTGACTAGGGCTATAACGTCTGACTGGGGCTATAACCTCTGACTGGGGCTATAACCTCTGACTGGGGCTATAACCTCTGACTGGGGCTATAACCTCTGACAGGGCTATAACCTCTGACTGAGGCTATAACCTCTGACTAGGGCTATAACGTCTGACTGGGGCTATAACCTCTGACTAGGGCTATAACCTCTGACTAGGGCTATAACCTCTGAGTGGAGCTATAACCTCTGAGTGGAGCTATAACCTCTGAGTGGAGCTATAACCTCTGACAGGGCTATAACATCTGACAGGGCTATAACCTCTGACAGGGCTATAACCTCTGACTGAGGCTATAACCTCTGACTGAGGCTATAACCTCTGACTAGGGCTATAACGTCTGACTGGGGCTATAACCTCTGACTAGGGCTATAACCTCTGACTGGGGCTATAACCTCTGAGTGGAGCTATAACCTCTGAGTGGAGCTATAACCTCTGAGTGGAGCTATAACATCTGACAGGGCTATAACCTCTGACAGGGCTATAACCTCTGACAGGGCTATAACCTCTGACAGGGCTATAACCTCTGACTGAGGCTATAACCTCTGACTAGGGCTATAACGTCTGACTGGGGCTATAACCTCTGACTAGGGCTATAACCTCTGACTAGGGCTATAACCTCTGACTGGGGCTATAACCTCTGACTGGGGCTATAACCTCTGAGTGGGGCTATAGCATACACAGGCATAGTCTGAAAATGATAAAATCTCAATCACATTGAAATGCGTTCAGTGATGTGTCCCTACCACAGTCTTTCAGCATAAGGGCTCTATTCAGTCTGTATCGTCGAAGAGTTACAGATTTTGCTATATAAATGTTTTGGTAATTTTGAATTGAGTCGACATGTGCAGCGTTCACAGTGAATGCCGTCTCTGCCAACGTGGGAACATTGCCTTAAATTTCAATTGGGCTTTTTGCGCCGAATTTCCACGATACGGTTTGAATAAAGCCCTAAATGGTGCTAACACAAAACACAATATGGACCCAGCTGACTGGAAGGGAGGATGAATGGAAATGCCTTGAGGTTACATCTACTGTGCCTTGGAGAGAACCCCATTTTTGTGTTCAAAGATTGTGGTCGTCTTTTCAACTTGGAGGACGAGGTAGACCATCACTTAGAGGAAGCTATGTGCCGCAGAGAAAAGCAATCTCTGTGTTCAAAGATCATGGTTGTGGTCATGGTCGTCTTTTCAACTGAGAGGAAGAGGCAGACCATCATTAAATGTAGCTATAGCTACAGTGGGTATCAGAAGTATTTACCCACCTTGGATTTGATCACATTTTGTTGCATTACAAAATAGGATTGAAATAGATTTAACTGTGATTGTTTGTCATTGATCTAGACAAAATACTACATAATGTAAACGTGAAAATGTTTTGACAAATGTAATAACTATAATATAGTTGTTGCATAATATTCACCCCCCTTTGTTTAGGCAAGCCTAAATTAGTACAGGAGTAACATTTGGCTTAACAAATCACATAATAAGTTACATGGACTCACACTGTGTAAAATAATAGGGGTTGACATGATTTTTTATTGACTACCACTTCCTCTGTCCCCCATACATTCAATTCTTGACTGAGGGACATATGTTGATATGTAAGGTCCCTCAGTCAAGTATTGAATTTCAAGCACAGATTCAACTACAAAGACCAGGGAGCTTTTCAAAAGCCTCATAAAGAAGGGCAGTGATTGGTAGATGGGTAACAATAACAAATCAGACATTGAATATGTCTTTAAGCAGGGTCAAGTTAATAATTATGCTGTGGATGATGTATTAAGCCACCCAGACACATTAAAGATGCAGTCGTCCTTCTGAACTGAGATGCAGGACAGGAAGGAAACTGCTTACGGATGTCACCGAGGCCATTAGCGATTTTAAAAACAGCTACAGAGTCTGTGATGGGAGAAAACAATGTCTAGTTGAGTTGTCAACTCATGTGAAATCAATAAAACATTTCACCATGTCATTGGATTTAGGTTAAAAGTTGGATGAAAAAAATGTGAAATGCCCTGACGTTGATGACTTTGACGACAATTGTTTTCCCCAGTGAGCGTTGTATGTTCATACCATTAGGATCTATTCTGTATCTGTTAGCATTATATGGATGAATCAGTATAGGCTAGTTAATGCCATTATCTATTAACCCAACTCAGGCATGGCTAATTTAATGACCCTTTCCACTTCCATGCATACCCTCAAGACATGCTTTGTTCACCAAGAGTCAATGTCAGAGGGAATGCTTGACAATAAAACGATTAATGAGTTATGGACATATTGGATACTTCACTGAATTTACACACATTTACTGTACACATCTACAGATATTAATGTATTTACATAGTCTCTCTGCTCAGTTACAACATGTATATGTTCTGTAACTCTTTAGTCAGAGGCTCTGAGAGAATATTTCTATTTGATTGGGCATATACACCGAGTTATGAGCTATGATCCCTTATTGATGTCACTTGTTAAATCCACTTCAAATCAGTGTAGATGAAGGAGAGGAGACAGGTTAAAGAATAGTTTTTAAGCCTTGAGACAATTTAGACATGGATTGTGTATGTGTGCCATTTAGAGGGTGAATGGGAAAGACAAAATATTTAAGTGCTTTTGAACGGGGTATGGTAGTTGGTGCCAGGCAGGCGCACCGGTTTGAGTGTGTGAAGAACTGCAATGCTGCTGGGTTTTTCATGCTCAACAGTTTCCCGTGTTTATCATGGATGGTTCATCACCCAAAGGACATCCAGGCAATTTGAGACAACTGTGGGAAGCATTGGAGTCAACATGGGCCAGGATCCCTGTGGAACGCTTTGGACACCTTGTAGTCCATGCCTTGACAAATTGAGGCTGTTCTGAGGACAAAAGGGGGTGCAACTCAATGATAGGAAGGTGTTCTTAATGTTTTGTCCACTCAGTTTTTTGTACTCTGTTTGAGTCATGGTTACTTAAGAACCTTTTAGGACTCTATTTTTTATTATTTACAATTATCGCTTAAAGCCCCACCTATTTAAGATGGAGAACACTGTGCTCAAGCTAAACATGTGGAGATGTACTCAGATCAAACTGTGGAAATTAAAATCACTTATTTTAATTGCTACGCATTTTACGGTGAATGGATTGAATAGAGCACCTTGGGTTTAAAATATATGAACACCTCTGAAAGACACAAAGAGGAAGACCCATGTGGATCCTTTGAAATGCAGACGTACTGCACTGTATGTGTTCTCTGAGGCAGAGGAAAAAGACAACCTAGCAGGGCAACACAATGCAAGCTCATGGGGAGGAAGGAAGCCTGTTGCTTGAAGCTCGATATAAATGGCGGAAGTACGCAATAGTAAAAGTAACAGGTCTGATTATTTTTCTGACCTCTGCAAACATTACTACTAAACAGTCTAAATAGATTAAACATACTTAGAATCAATAGGAGAGGACATATCATCGTCTCTCTCGGTTCACCTTAACATTACAGGGTATGTAATCAAAGGCTTCCTGAGTAATCAGATCGTTGTCCTCATTTCTGTTATTCCCTTTATTCAGACTCCCCCACAGACTTTCCAGCCTGATAGTGGTGTATTCAAACTTAAATGACATATTGGCACAGTAATTGTCTCCACTCTGAGGTTGTGCTTCTATCATGCCACACAGGTGCCAGGGAACTGAAGCTGAAAATAACCCTCTAGAGACAATTCCAAGTGTAAAATACCAGCACTGAAGGTAGTGTTTTCTATGACAACCAGAAGGTAGAGTGTTTGCTTTGACAACCAGAAGGTAGAGTGTTTGCTTTGACAACCAGAAGGTAGAGTGTTTGCTTTGACAACCAGAAGGTAGAGTGTTTGCTTTGACAACCAGAATGTAGAGTGTTTGCTATGACAACCAGAAGGTAGAGTGTTTGCTTTGACAACCAGAAGGTAGAGTGTTTGCTATGACAACCAGAAGGTAGAGTGTTTGCCTTGACAGCCAGGAGGTAATTATAAAAAAAAAAAAATACCTTTATTTAACTACGCAAGTCAGCTAAGAACAAATTCTTATTTTCAATGATGGCCTAGGAACAGTGGGTTAACTGCCTTGTTCAGAGGCAGAACGACAGGTTTTTACCTTGTCAGCTTGGGGATTCAATCTTGCAACATTTCGCTTAAACAATGATGAAATGAAATATACATATGGAATACACATGTAAACATGCAATATTGAAAAGCAAAACTGTCCGGGGAAAACAGACACGTTTGTTGATTTACGTCCATTTCATTAATAGTGAACCATTAGAAGAAACACACTGAGAATGGTTTCCAGCATAACAAAATATGTTCCCATGTCCTATACACATCTACCCTTCATGGTACACAACCAGATGATTTATTTTCATAAACACAGATGCCATTCAAACCTGAGCCAGGGAGTAAAGTGAGAGTTAGTTGTGGACATACCGTTCAGGCATTAGAAAAGTGACTCTACGTGGAACAGACGACATAGGCCACAGAGCAACGGGAGAGAAAGCCTCCCTTTCCCTCCCTCCCTCCCTCCATCTGGATAGCTTTTGTAATGAACCCATAAATTGAAGAGACACACAGAGATGGCCACAGGTCGGCGGGGTGGAGGAGGGAGAGAGGGGGAGCGCAGGACTCATTCCCTCAGACAGGGCAGGGGACAGATAGATAGGTATAACTCCAGTTGGTAGGGGGTAGGATGCTCCATAAATACGGTTAGTAATTCATTTGCACTACAATAAGGTACAGCCTTGGAACATTCCATCTGGACCAATGAAAGGTCCTGTGGAAGGGAGACTGTTCACAATGGTAACAGACGGTGGTGTGCAGGGAGGGAGGGAGGGTCGTGGGGGAGAGGTGGGATATCACACAGATAGATGAGCCCAGACACAACGGTGCTCAAATGTACTGTGAAAGCCAGAAATGGTCACCAAGCAACAGTGGTGCTCTCATCTGGTAGATGGGGAGTTACTAAATATCCACTGTTTTACCATTCTAATTATTCCAATGTGTTGCCCTAATACATATTGATACTGTCATATTCATTAACAGATAAGGATCCCAAAATGAGTGAGCTGCAAAGAGGAAGTTGGAATGTCATGTAATTTTAATTGCTAGCAGGGATAAATCTGGGGGCTAAGAATTTGGGGAGTTATATGTCTTCAATATTTAAAGCTTAATTTATTTCAAAACATCTTCTGGTGATGCTGAATTCAGATTTCCCTGTACTGTATGTAAAAAAAAACATATTGATGTGGCTAAGAGGGAGGTTTGATGTCTATGGTTATGCTAAGAGATAGAGGCTGTCAGGACCTATAGCCTTGATGTATTAGATTGGCTCTCCTGTTGTGTTTTCACAGTACATTCGGCACCTGGAGCTAGGAATGAGAAGAGAAGTGCACCTGCACAGGTGAAAGAGGGATAAAGTAGAGGTCTTCACGGTTTCAACAGACACAAAATGCAGAGATCCGACCCGAGACACGAGCGGATCCTGGTCCTAAATTCTGACTTTTGTCTCGAATCTGGGACTGGTCTGATATAATTGCCACGGGTCTCGGGTATGGGCAATTAAAATGTATTTACCGACTGGACCCGATTGGACCTATCCTCTGTTAATTTAGTTTTTGTGTAATGAGAACTGTGCGAGCTTGTTATCTGGGTCAGCTAATTGCAACTCAATAAAACGTATAGCTAATATCCTGCTGAAACTGGAGCCTTGGCCTAGGCTACTGTTGATTGTGAAGTTGGAGTCCTTTTTCATTAAAGTAAAATGAAAGTTAGAGGAGAAAGAGTATAGTGAATAGGAGCCGACAAGGGGAATGTCCTCGGGGACAAGTTTTAATATTGTAGTGGACAAAGATTAGAAGAACATTGGTGCAGCCGAATGGACTGTGTGCAACTCGCTATTGAGGTTTGATGCACTTTTCTGGACTGTGTGCAACTCGCTATTGAGGTTTGATGCACTTTTCTGGACTGTGTGCAACTCGCTATTGAGGTTTGATGCACTTTTCTGGACTGTGTGCAACTTGCTATTGAGATTTGATGCACTTTTCTGGACTGTGTGCAACTCGCTATTGAGGTTTGATGCACTTTTCTGGACTGTGTGCAACTCGCTATTGAGGTTTGATGCACTTTTCTGGACTGTGTGCAACTCGCTATTGAGGTTTGATGCACTTCTCTGGACTGTGTGCAACTCGCTATTGAGGTTTGATGCACTTTTCTGGACTGTGTGCAACTCGCTATTGAGGTTTGATGCACTTTTCTGGACTGTGTGCAACTCGCTATTGAGGTTTGATGCACTTTTCTGGACTGTGTGCAACTCGCTATTGAGGTTTGATGCGCTTTTCTGGACTGTGTGCAACTCGCTATTGAGGTTTGATGCACTTTTCTGGACTGTGTGCAACTCGCTATTGAGGTTTGATGCACTTTTCTGGACTGTGTGCAACTCGCTATTGAGGTTTGATGCACTTTTCTGGACTGTGTGCAACTCGCTATTGAGGTTTGATGCGCTTTTCTGGACTGTGTGCAACTCGCTATTGAGGTTTGATGCACTTTTCTGGACTGTGTGCAACTCGCTATTGAGGTTTGATGCACTTTTCTGGACTGTGTGCAACTCGCTATTGAGGTTTGATGCAATTTTCTACCGTTGATTTATTTTTGTATTTATTATCAATTGTTTAGTCATTATTATTATTATTGTAAATTATTATTATTATTATTGTAGGCCAATTTAACCATCTAAACAAGTTATTTAAATAGCCTATGCAAAAAGTGTTGTGTTTCAAAAAGTGTTTCATTTTGTTGAGATATTTTTGTTGGCTAAATGAACTTTTGTCTTTAATGTTGTGCTCCATATTTACACTGAACAAAAATATAAACAGAACATGCAACAATTTCAAAGAGTTTACTGAATTACAGTTCATATGAGGAAATCAGTCAATTGAAATCAATTCATTAGGCCCTAATCTATGGATTTCACATGGCTGGGAATAGGTATGCATCTGTTGGTCAGAGATACCTTACAAAAACGGCCCTCAGGATCTCAGCATGGTATTTTTGTGCATTCAAATTGCCATCGATAAAAATGCAATTGTATCGTAGCTTATGTCTGCCCATACCATAAGCCCACCTCCACCAAGGGCCACTCTGTTCACAGCGTTGACATCAGCAAACCACTTGCCCACACAACGCCATACACGTGTTCTGCGATTGGTATTTGATATTTTATTAGGATCCCAATTAGCTGTTGCAAAAGCAGCAGCTACTCTTCCTGGGGTCCACACAAAACATGAAACATAACATAATACAGAACATTAATAGACAAGAATAGCTTGTGAGGCCGGTTGGACGTAATGCCAAATTCTCTAAAATGACGTTGGAGGAGGCTTATGGTAGAGAAATGAACATTCAATTCTCTGGCATCAGCTCTGGTGGGCATTCCTGCAGTCAGCATGCCAATTACATGCTCCCTCAAAACTTGAGACATCTGTGGCATTATGTTGTGTGACAAAACTGCACATTTTAGAGTGGCCTTTTATTGTCCCCAGCACAAGGTGCACCTGTGTAATGATCATGCTGTTTAATCATCTTCTTGATATGCCACACCTGTCAGGATAATCTTGGCAAAGGAGAAATGTTCACTAAAAGGGATGTAAACAAATTTGTGCACAACATTTGAGATATGCTTTTTGTGTATATGGAACATTTCTGAGATATTTGATTTCCTCTTATGAAACATGGGACCAACACTTTACATGTTACGTTTATATTTTTGTTCAGTGTATTTTAAGGTTAAAATTAGGCCTGTCGTAAAATAAATAGCATTGGTGTCATTTGTTGGGTAGGCCCTACGGTAGGCAATCACCTTTGTTCGTAATTAATTTAATGACGCAATTTAATAACCTGTTCATATTTTCCATAGAAACAATTACTTTAATTCATTTTTAAAGTTAAGCAACTTTGTGAAGGTTTGGTGTAGCATGGCTATTATTAGGCTTAGCTACTGCCGGCCTACGAAGGCAGTATATACCAGCTGGCTATTATTAGGCTTAGCTACTGCCGGCCTATGAAGGCGGTACGCACCAGCTGGCTATTATTAGGCTTAGCTACTGCCGGCCTATGAAGGCGGTACGCACCAGCTGGCTATTATTAGGCTTAGCTACTGCCGGCCTATGAAGGCGGTACGCACCAGCTGGCTATTATTAGGCTTAGCTACTGCCGGCCTATGAAGGCGGTACGCACCAGCTGGCTATTATTAGGCTTAGCTACTGCAGGCCTATGAAGGCAGTATACACCAGCTGGCTATTATTAGGCTTAGCTACTGCCGGCCTATGAAGGCAGTATACACCAGCTGGCTATTATTAGGCTTAGCTACTGCCGGCCTATGAAGGCAGTATACACCAGCTGGCTATTATTAGGCTTAGCTACTGCCGGCCTATGAAGGCAGTATACACCAGCTGGCTATTATTTGTCTTAGCTACTGCCGGCCTATGAAGGCAGTATACACCAGCTGGCTATTATTAGGCTTAGCTACTGCAGGCCTATGAAGGCAGTATACACCAGCTGGCTATTATTAGGCTTAGCTACTGCCGGCCTATGAAGGCAGTATACACCAGCTGGCTATTATTAGGCTTAGCTACTGCCGGCCTATGAAGGCAGTATGCACCAGCTGGCTATTATTAGGCTTAGCTACTGCCGGCCTATGAAGGCAGTATGCACCAGCTGGCTATTATTAGGCTTAGCTACTGCCGGCCTATGAAGGCAGTACGCACCAGCTGGCTATTATTTGGCTTAGCTACTGCAGGCCTATGAAGGCAGTATACACCAGCTGGCTATTATTTGTCTTAGCTACTGCAGGCCTATGAAGGCAGTACGCACCAACTGGCTATTATTTGTCTTAGCTACTGCAGGCCTATGAAGGCAGTACGCACCAGCTGGCTATTATTTGTCTTAGCTACTGCCGGCCTATGAAGGCAGTACGCACCAGCTGGCTATTATTTGTCTTAGCTACTGCCGGCCTATGAAGGCAGTACGCACCAGCTGGCTATTATTTGTCTTAGCTACTGCCGGCCTATGAAGGCAGTACGCACCAGCTGGCTATTATTTGGCTTAGCTACTGCAGGCCTATGAAGGCAGTATACACCAGCTGGCTATTATTTGTCTTAGCTACTGCCGGCCTATGAAGGCAGTACGCACCAGCTGGCTATTATTTGTCTTAGCTACTGCCGGCCTATGAAGGCAGTACGCACCAGATGGCTATTATCTGGCTTAGCTACTGCAGGCCTATGAAGGCAGTATACACCAGCTGGCTATTATTAGGCTTAGCTACTGCCGGCCTATGAAGGCAGTATACACCAGCTGGCTATTATTAGGCTTAGCTACTGCAGGCCTATGAAGGCAGTATACACCAGCTGGCTATTATTTGTCTTAGCTACTGCCGGCCTATGAAGGCAGTACGCACCAGCTGGCTATTATTTGTCTTAGCTACTGCCGGCCTATGAAGGCAGTACGCACCAGCTGGCTATTATTTGTCTTAGCTACTGCCGGCCTATGAAGGCAGTACGCACCAGCACTCCAACTGACTCCAACAGTTGAGCTTGAGGTGGGAAAGAATGTTTCAGCTCTACCAAAATTACTCCTATAATCTAAAAATATAATCCTTATCTTTATCAAATATATTCTGATAGAAAATGTACGAATGAGCCTCCTTCTGTATGCTTATATCTGTATTGCAGTAGTAGCCTCTAAGAAATACATGTTGATGTCGGGAACATGGCTAGCTTGTCTCCTTTAATATATGCTTTAATATTCATGTCATACAGTGGATGACTAGGCCTATATGCATGCAATGCCCTGATGCATTTATTGCTCAGATCTCCGACAACTTAACAGTGAAGTGGACAAGTAAAAACCAATAGACTATGATGTTTGGAATATGCTACACATCGAAACACAATGAATAGGTTTCCTGTAATTTGTTCTAGTCAGTTTTTAAGGACACGTAACTGTGGATCATTTGGCCAATATGGCTTGTTTATTGATGGCGCTGGCAGCGCCCAGTTGGAGGTTTCTTTCTCTCCGTCTTTCTCTCGACTGTCCTCGGGTCCATTCGGAACGGTTCTCCGTTTTAAAAAATATATATTTATGCATATCGCGAGTCGGGTGGAAAAGCCACGGATCCATTTTGGAATAATTCCAACTTTTTGGACCCCTGAAGACCTCTAGGATAAGGACATAAGGAGATGAGTACTGCAGACAGTGGCGCTCAATTTGCCATGCAGGGACGCTTTAAGCTGCATGGAGGCAAAATGGTGCTTTAATACAATCAAAGCAGGGAAATAAATAGTCAAGCAAGAGTTGAAAATAAGCCATGCAAATACAGTCAATCACACAACCAAAACAGGCAATATTAGAGCTCACTTTAAACACAAAAAAAGCAACATGAGCTGAAATTGAACTGATAATACTGAGACAAGCTGCAAAATTGTTGTTGAAAAGAAAAACACTGAGAAGCTTGGTTTGAATGTGAGCCCTTGTTGCTGTGAACTGGGTTGCCATGACGGTTGCCATGATGGACGGGGCCAGTCAGGTCCCAGGTAACAGCAACGAGGGTAGCAACACCACAGTGATGCTGTCTAAGCATGCTGTAGTCTCTGCCACCATTGTGTCTGTCTGGTCTGGCTACAGTTGTCTGGTTCCAGCTCCCAGAGAGGAAAGAGCGAGAGGAGAGCAACAGATAGCTCACTGAGATTCATCTAGACTGCATCTCCATTCTCCACCTTTCTCCCACATTAAACTTCCTAGCATAGATTTAGCAAAGCTAGAATTCCTTCCAGTCAATGTTTTCACCAATCCAATGCGTTTAAAATCCACAACGGGAAGTGCTCACTTCTGGAGAAGGGAATGGCAGAGAATTGGGACGCAGCCATAGAGTACCACCCAGGAGACTTCACACACTGCCACGCCCCAGAGAGAGATATGATGACTTCACCCTAACACACACACACACACACACACACACACACACACAGAGCTGCACTCCTTGTTGGTGAGTGTGTAAGTGTGTGTGTGGGAGTGTGTGCGTATGTGTGTGCGAGCGTGTGTTCTATGGATGTCTACGGTCACCTCTAATCATCCTTATTGATTATCAATATCTACTCATGGCAGCCAGTCATCTAATAAGATGACTTCGGTAATGTACCAGGGAGACATTACATTTGATGTAATGGAACTTCTAATGGTTTATCTTTTATTACAGGACAGGGCATTGATCAGTGTAATCACAGCTGTGTTTTCTCTGGTTGTCTTTATGTGTCTGGGCTTAAAGTGACCTTGAGCCAGCTGGGATGTTAACACGGCAAAAAGGGCCGTCCATATCACGCTCCTGCACAAGATAAAGCTGGGGCCATCTTCTTGTGAAAATAAATACATTGCAATCTTAATTTTTTTTCTTCCTGAAGTGTAATGGTGTGTATATTACATCTTCTCAGGGACATTAAACTCTTTGTTTAATAAATCTCTCTACGGGGTGAGGCAATTTGTTCTCTCCTGACACTGTTACAGTTCTGGGCTGGTCAGCTGGAAGCAGACACGGTAAACTTCATCCCTGCCACAGGATAAATGGACTCTTCTATTCCAAGGCTTACCAGTGGCGTCCTGCTGGGTCTGAGAGGGCACCGCCATATAGGGGTCCCTCTTATCTGAGGGCATGGGGGGGTCCGCCTGCTCCACCATGCCGCCCCGACCCAGGGGTCCTCCTGCTTGGGGGTGGGCCGTGGTGGGGAATGGGAGGGTGGGATGGCCTGCCGGACACAACACAGGTTAACTCTCCTCACACTCTCTCTTACACACACATATACGCATGCACACAAACACACTCTTTCGGGGGGCAGATGGGCTGTGCGAAGTTACAAAGCAGTGTGTGTGTCCCTTCCTGCCTTCCTGCCTCCCTGGTGAGGTGATCCTGGGCAGCTCATTACTGGGCCCTGTATCTCCAGAGAGCTGTGACTTGAGAGAGAGAGAGAGAGAGAGAGAGAGAGAGGGGGTATGTGGCTCAGGAGAGGTGAACCTCTCCTGTTCTCACTTACATGTCACGCTGCCGCTGGCTCAGACTAAAAAGCCTCTCACAAAATCACCTCAGGGAGGCTTACCTTTGATATGAAGAGCAAGAAAAAGTCCTCATCCCTCCCTAACAAACCTGTCTTCTGTTTTTGTTCTCTGCTCTCCTCTAACCGCTACATTTCAATGTCAATCCATCAGCTATATTTAGCAGAGTGCTTTGAAAAAGCCCAACAACATGACCAAATTAATCATGAGGGGTAATTAAGATATTAATGTCCTTTAACCTAAATTACCATACCGATTACACTCATCAATGACACTGCACTGCTGGCCACAGTTACAGCTGGACTAAAACAAAACTAGTCCATACCATACTCTGTTATTTTTCTATGTTGTATCAATATCCAAATTCATTCTCCTTCACTTGGTTCCAGCCTGTATCTTTTTGTGGCTCCTCTATCAAGAATGTCCAAATAAATCCCATTATCAGTGTCCATCCTCACGTCTCTCCTGTTTAGAGCAATAACTTGAGTCTCCTTTCAGGCGACCAGCAGCCATACTGTAATCAACAGCTCGTATGTTAATCAGGCCAGCTCCCAGTAAACCATTTTAACACGCTTTCCCATGAGGGGGTGATGGTTGCTGAGAGGCTGGTGGTGGGGGTAGGGAGAGGAAGGGAGGTGGTAGGGGGCTGGGATTGTTGCCGTTTGTCTACCATGCACAACAGCCCCCAAGCCTCCGCGTGGCAATCATTAAAATGATTTATTTAACAATGCACCGTGGGCTGAGAGATTAGTGTGACAGGACTATTTTATAATTCATTTTCTTCGGCCAAGGGAAGTGCAATTCAGTCAGATGACACACATACAGAGGCAAAGTACCAGCTCCTTGGAAAAGAAATTCCTAAACTGCCAACTTGTGCAGATTCCTTTTTAAAAAAGTTGAACAGAGGAGGGCTTGTCTGGGGGGAAAGAAAGGGCATTCGTCTTCAGCACTGTATCAACAGTCTGTGTCTGAAACGCTTGGGTTTGACTGCCTCAAATACACAGCCATACCTACAGGGAGAAACAAACACTCACAACTGCAGGGCTGCATTTAAAAACAAACGCTTTGTATTTCACCTGAAATCTGACAGGAACAAATGGGGGAACACAGTAGGGTGAAAAGGGATTATATCTGGAATGTTATCACCCCCCAAAAATTGCTATTCTTGTCATTCCATATGGGAGTGTGAATGCTTGGTCTTGTATAGATGAAGTGTGACGTGCTATGGAGGACTGTGACATCGTTGCAGGCTAATCAAGAGTGTTTATCATTCTTCTTCATAAGCCTGGAGGGAAAATTGTTTAATCAACCAGCACCAAGAATCGAGCATAAACACATTCAATAGATGTAAGTGTGGAATTGAAATGTGCTGTCTGTCTGCGTGTGTATGCGTGAGTATGCTTGCTGTAAGCTAGTGGTACCGTGCAGCAGTGCTGTGGGTTTGTATGGAAAATGTTGGAGCTTCTAGAGCAGTGAGCTTGTGTTAGCCTCTGTCAACAACCTCCATCATTTTCATGCACCTTGATGAGTCTGGTGAACCACAGTGAACCATGGAGGCTTTTCTATTAACAACAAGATCCATCCAATTAGGGAAACAAAGGTTAGGACAAATCAATGCTATTGCATCGCAGTCTAGAGGTCCTTCACAGCAGAGCAGAACAGGGCAGGAGGAGGGGTGGAGGGGAGGGAAGATCTGGACTCGGAACACTGAGGAGTGGATTAGGAAAGGTTCTAGATGCTAGAGAATTACACTATATATGACAAACTGGGGGAAAACAAAAGTAAACTGACCATGGCGAGGCCTTTCATGACTGTGAGGACTGGACTGAACGTCTACAGAAAGAAAAGGAACGAAAAAAATACAGAAAATGAAACATTTCAATTAAAGCTCAGCTCGTTTGGCTTCTTGTGAAATAGTGGGCGGGGTTTCATTATGATGAGAGCAAAGAATTGATTGAACGGAAGAGCTGAAAATAAATACGTGTGAGGGGAGGTATCATCTCATTACCTCAGGTTTGGTACTTACCGTTGAGGGCCACGAACGCATCTAAAAAAATCAAAGGAAAAATGTGTTAATTCGTTTTTTTCAAGGAGCAAAAGCAAAAAAAATACATTGGCATGATCTAAACCATCTCTTCAAAAGGCGCATTCACAATGCACCATAGCCAAGGGCTGAAGGACATTTTTGCCCTGGGCTAAGCGAATGTTCACCTTACCCCAGGGCTAGCTGGCTCTGCTCAGGAGCAGGGTTAGCATCAACTTTTCAGGGTTAGCCCCAGAAACATTGTGCCAAAATAGCCAGTGTGAATCAGGGTCAAGAACAACGCCTAGAATGCTCACTGTCCAATCACAAAAGCTGCACTGTCACTTAATTTACAAATGCTTGTGATGCCTGTAATGCAGTAAATTAATATTCGACAATGGGTTGGTTAAAACAAGCATTATGATTGGTTGAGACGTGTTCTAAGCAATACAAAAAAAACGATGTTTTGCACGGGTAAGCCTATGAAGCAAAAATGGGGATATTGTTTTCTGTTCCATCTGAGAAATCCCTACTCATCCAGTGTCCCATCAGCCCAGCCAGCCAATTTTTTGTTTTAGTTTTTTACCCCTTTTTTGTGATATCCAATTGGAAGTTACGGTCTTGTTCCATCGCTGGAACTCTCATACGGACTCGGGAGAGGCGAATGTCGAGAGCCATGCATCCTCCGAAACACGGCCCTGCCAAGTCGCACTGCTTCTTGACACACTGCTCGCTTAACCCGGAAACCAGCCGCACCAATGTGTCGAAGGAAACACCGTCCAGCTGGCAACCGAAAGTCAGCTTGCAGGTGCCCGGCCCGCCACAAGGAGTCGCTAGAGCGCGATGAGACAAGGAAATCTCGGCCGGCCAAACCCTCCCCTAACCCAGACGATGCTGGGCCAATTGTGCACCGCCTCATGGGTCTCCTAGTCACGGCTGGCTGTGGCACAGCCTGGGATCAAACCCGGGGCTGTAGTGAAGCCTCAAGCACTGCGATGCAATGCCCAGACTGCTGCTCCACTCTGGAGGCCCCAGACAGCCAATTCATTAACTTGATCTCCACTGTAAAAAGCATGTAGACATTGTTTCCCCTTGCTTCTAGCCTAACATTTGGTTTGCAACAACGGGGGTTTGTACAAATGTTTCTGTCTGTCTCAACATCTCCACTGTCCTATTAAGAATTAACGTGTCAGGACATCTTTTCTCAGCCAGTCAAAATCATGAATAAGAGAATTTTTTACAAAGAAAGGTAAATAGAAAAACAGGTAAAACCAACGCAAATGCCGCTACTTTGCGCGGTTTGTTGTGACTGTGTTAGCCTTAGTTGGCCAACTAACCCGTTGTAGAAAAGCAACTGTACACTCGAGTTAATTACAAAACGTTTTTAGCACGGCTGTGTTTTCATAGCTTTTCCATTGATTAATTGGATGTATCCATGATAATAATACTGTTGCATGATTTCGCCTGGATCAGAAAAGTTGACGCAGCATTCTCTGTACAGGGGCGAGATCGAATTTTAAAAGTGTAACATTGTTTCCGAGGTTAGACAGGCAGACAGCAAGGTTTATACAAACCATCACTGTTGGAAATCAAATGCTAGGCTATAAGTAAGATAGTCCAGGGCTAAGAACAATGCAATGTGAAAAGGCCTAAATAATTGAGAATCGATTGCATGTTCAATATTTATCGACATTCTCATCTATTCTGGTCTATGGTTCTTCTTTAAAGGATATTCTCATCTATTCTGGTCTATTGTGTTTCTCTAAAGGAATGTGAACTGTCTATTCTGGTCTATTGTGTTTCTCTAAAGGAATGTGAACTGTCTATTCTGGTCTATGGTATTTCTCTAAAGGAATGTGAACTGTCTATTCTGGTCTATTGTGTTTCTCTAAAGGAATGTGAACAGGCTTTCCATTCTTGTTTTCTTCTGATTCATTGGTATTCCCCTAATCGGTATTAACCACAAAGCAACACAGAGCTATGTACTCTAGTCTATACAGAGTGGTTGTGGACTCTTTAGGGGAGTATGGGCTGTGTGTGTGTGTGCGTGTGTATGTGCGTGTGTGTGTACAATGTTTGTGTGTGCTGTTTTGTATGGTGGGGTGAGAGACACGTCCCTGTCCTGCAGGACAGAGGCACATTGAGCCCAGATCAACAGAGGGAAGAGGCCTGCTTACTTTGGCAGTCTCCCAGTCCATCTGTGTTGCCATGCTCCACGTCCTGCTCGAAGGCCGATCTGCATAATGAACAGAGACATCATAGTGAATGACTGGACTCACACAGGACTCACACAGGCCTGGACAGATCAGAACTCACACAGGCCTGGACAGATCAGAACTCACACAGGCCTGGACAGATCAGGCACCACAGGACCAGCCAGGAGGACAACCCTACTGTCTGCCTTCACTATCGATATGGGTCCACGGTCCAATCACACGCATCAGGGCCAGGGACCAGGCCAATGAAGCGGAAGGAAGGTGGACACTATTTTCTCCCAGCAGCCCACACCCAACTTTCCTGAAGGACCACCAACCATGCAGTGAAACATAGCGGCCAACTGTCAGGGAGATTACAGTCAAGGATGACAGCCTCTGCTGCCTGGACCACTGCTTACAATCAGAGGATGGATCTACACAGCCTGGTTTACCAGGCTTCAAATCAGAAGTAGAGTATTGATTCAATCATTGAAATGCAGTAAGAGGAATCACACATGCTATGTAGTGGAGGGTGGTGCAAGATGTCACCTGGTAATAAACAGCAGACCCACATCATATATAAGTTGGTCAGAGGAGAGAGAGAGAGAGAGGGAGAGGGAGAGGGAGAGGGAGAGGGAGAGGGAGAGGGAGAGGGAGAGGGAGACTCTCTAGGGTCTGTTTTCCCCTCCCCACTCAGACCACTCCCAGACAATTGCTCTTTGCTAGGAAGCTATATTAGTTTATTTTTGACCATTTTAATTGAAAACAGGTACTTAATTGTTAAAAAATGATTTGATATTGAGATACAAATAGCTGCATTGGGCCTTTAAACACTGAGACACGTCCGGCCAAATGCTTTCAATCGCTCGCCACAGAACCTACAGATCATAGCGTTCTAATCCTCACTCACTCACTTAGAAATATTGTACAGTAAAACTGAGGTCATCTAACCTCCTAATGCCTCTGTCTACTCAATTTCCAAAGTGGAAACTCAATCAGAACAGTCGAGAGGCCAGGGCTTTAGAAATTATAATAGGATATAGTACTGTAGCATGCGAGACCAATCATTTGCCTGGGATCAAATTAATTTAACATCAAAAGCTGTTCCTTTTATTATGACTTCATCTCTTAAATGGGTTTCTCCCACCGAAACTCCATATGCTGTTTTTTTCAAAACACATCTCATTCTGCTTCATAAATATAGCCACAAATGACAGTGACTGCCAAGTCCCCCTCCTCCCAAGCCCCAGCCCCAGGGCAAATATCCCTTTCCTTCCATCAGCCTTTTCAATGGCCCTTTCAGTTGGAAGAAAATACAGAGCACCACAAAAATGTGACTAATCATAGAAACTAAAAATGTATACAGTAGCTAGATTGACGTCATTGGGGACACCAGTCATCGTACGGCACAAATTATGTTATGATTACCGTACGTGAAATAGATAGTATGATAGTGGAGTGAGCAGTAACTTACTTTGGGTCGAGCACCACCTGTCTGCACGCTCCCTCGGACACCCAGCCGCAGTAGGGATCCCTGGAGGCAATACACGATCTGGAGGAAACGCACACAGCACTCATCACAACGTGTATCTTCATAGCGTTTTATTTTCCTGAAGACTGATTGGTTAGAACATTACAAACGCACAAATAAAGTCCTGACTAAGAGAATGGATGGATGGAGGGTTTAATTTATCAACCTACTTTTTGCATTTGCCATGTTTCTCGCAGCGAGAAAGTGGCACCTTGACTACACAGGAGGAAAAGGCCACAAACAGAGAGTGTCCCTGGCTGTCCATCTGCATGCTGACGATCCGCTTGTCGTCCACACCGTCGATGCTGCACCTGGATTTGGGGCAGGGCAGAGAGACAGACAGACAGCAGGAGTTGTCAGCACTAACAGAACACTTCAAACAGCCCCAGTCTCTCTCTGTTGATAGGTGCTCAAAGCCCCACCATAGCATCTTTGTCTGCAGGGCATAAGAGAGAGTCCACGCTAATCCCACCGTGCAGAGCATCCATCTACCCTAGAGGAGGGATTTATCTCCAGCCCGGGCATTACAGCCCTCAATTAGGGCTTACAGTCCATCTACACTATGTAATGCGCAGTGGTCAAACCCAGATCCTGATCCCACCCAGCAAAGTCACCTACGCTATCCGCTCCGGCCAGATGGCTGAGGGCCAGAGACTGCTCTGCCCATGCCAGGAAGAAAAGGGGGGGGCTTGTCGTTCACCCCACACACACCCATGTCACATGATGCTACGTCGTTGGATAACAAACACAAACGCCTGTCACCTTGAAAGCCCTGCCTCTCATCCCCTTCTCATTGACTCTACCCTATCATCATGCCTCTCATCTATTTGCTTTGGCAAGGCCCAGGCACATTTCCCCCTCATTTACTTCCTTTCCAAATATTCCAAAAGCCCCTTTATAATGTATTAGGAAGAGATCTCAGGCTGGATTGAATGACTAGCAGTCCCTCTCTGTTTCCTTTAATCGTCCTGCATTTGTAAGAGTAGAGTTGTGTGGTCTGAGCCCCTGTTACTGAAGATCCGGGACCGGCCTCTTTAATTTAGTAGCTGTGGTCAGTGCAGAGTGTAACCTGATCAAACTCTTTAAATGATAGAGTAGCCATCTGGTGGGCTGGTGTAGTGGTGCTGGTGTAGTGGTGCTGCTGTAGTGGGGCTGGTGTAGTGGTGCTGGGGAGGGGGTGCTGGGGTGCTGGGTTAGTGGTGCTGGGTTATTGGTGCTGTGGTGCTGGGTTAGTGGTGCTGGGATAGTGGTGCTGGGAAAGTGGTGCTGTGGTGGGTACCGTGTCTAGCTTATGGAATACATACTTCTCTGGGTTATACACGTTGAGCTCCTCAAGGAAGAGACTGTCATTCAGGAAACCACTGTTCATCTTGGCCAGGAATTTAAGAATGATCCCCTTCTCTGATCCCAGGAAAACGACGGTGTGATTCCGATAGGGTCCCGCTGCATTGTCTACAGCGATCCGGGTCAGCCGGTATCTAGAACAGATATGGAACACCGGGAAGAACACGTTTATGGATTTATACCTAATTTCTTAATTTTAAGACGGAACTCCACTGTGTGTTATCTAGTATTATAAACTGGGTGGTTCGAGCCCTGAAAGCTGATTGGCTGACAGCCATGGTATATCATACCGTATACCACGGGTATGACAAAACATTTATTTTCTACTGCTCTAATGACGTTGTTAACCAGTTTATAATAGCAATAAGGCTCCTAGGGGGTTTGTGGTATATGGCCAATATACCATGGCTAAGGACTGTATCCAGGCACTCTGCGTTGCGCCGTGCTTATGAACAGCCTTTAGCTGTGGTATATTGGCCATATACCACACCCCCTCGGGCATTATTGCTTAAGTATCTCCAATTAGATTTGTACCATGGAGCTCCTACTGTTATGAAAACCATGTTTAATCTGCAGATCCGTATGCAAATACATTTGCATGGCTATTAATTCAGTGAGATGGAAAGGATTAAAAACAAATATATTACAAATATATTTTTCAGCAATTTAGTGGACCACACATCCTTTTCCATTCTGCCATTGAAAGACTAGATCTCTTCACACAAGGTCATGAGATATAAAACATGTGTATGCCTTCGCTGGAATGAAAGCGCCGACTTAATCGTTTACATTATCTGAGTAAATGCTCACATCACAATCAAATCAGTAAGATAAGGCCTTCTTCTCTCCCACTCAGACTGTCTGGTTTGAAATGACATTGAATGTCTGTATTCACTAAGCCCATGGTTTTGCACCATCAACAATAACAGTAATCTCAAGTATTACAGTATGTCGATGATTCTGTCCCGTTAAGAATAACAACAACCTCAAGGACAATGTCCAGAATAATAGAAAATCTCAAGAGGGATATCCTTGAATCCAGTCTACCTCCATACAGATTGTGCCTGGCTAGCCACTAGAACATATAATGGAATAGGTTTTCATAGTTGATAGGATTTTGATAGTCCAATTTGTAACAAAAGCTCAAATTCTATAATGTCCCTTTGGGGTATATATGAGATAAGGTCCTGTTACAGATTCAGTTTGCGGCTGACTTCCTGTGTTAGAGTCGTACTACACACCGAGGCTGTGACATAGATAATAAAACCACCTTCCACCATATGGCCTTATAAAAGTAACTGCTTTTGATGTATATAACCCTTTTAACAACATGTAACGTAACACTTTGCTATGTGCCATGACATTTGTATAAAAATTGTAACTATGATTTATGTATATAATGATACCACTGGTAATTACAAATATAGTAATGCATAATGCACGTATAACCTTGATAAACACCGCCTATGACCCAGACCTAGCTAGCGCGCTAACTAGAGTAGCATCCTAGCTATTGAGGCTATACTCACCGCACCATGGTCTTGAGAAACCAGGGCCTGTTAGTGATAGAGGGCACAGCTTCATCCATGAGAGGGTGCTGCTTGATGAAGTTCAGGGTGTCGTCAGGGAACTCGTTGGACACCTTGTACTTCTCTAAGGACGGCGTGCCAGCACAACAGCCGGGCCTGAAGTGGATGAAAGTATCAGGGAATCAAACAGTGGGAGTCAGAGAGCAGCCATTTGATCTCTTTACAAGGACAGAGTAGCAGAGGAGAAGGCCCTGTAAAAGTGAAGCTGCCTTTGATAGGAGATCCACTCGAAGACATCTCACCTCTTGATAGCTTTATTGAAAAGGTTTTGCTGCACTATTACGGTAGAGCGGTACCTTTCTTTTCTTAATGGATAACTTGGGTGGATTCTGTGGCCTGGCATGGAAACCAGCCCTGATTCAATTCTTTTCCATGATAGACATTGCACCATGTAATAAGGTCTACAGTACATGAAAAGCAACAGAGACAGATCAGAGACGAAGACACATCACATGTCTACTGCTGCAGAAGAGGGTGGGGGATAAAAACCTGGGCAACGCTGTGAAAACTCCCTTCTGTTTGTCTGCTGATAACGTCGACAGAAAATACATTGAATAAACGAGACGTAGATTTCAGATCACATTAACACCTGACCTTGTTTCACACAAACACATAATATTATGCTAATCACCAGGGGTGGTATCCTGTTGCGCTCCACATTATCGCCAGCCATATGGGGAGAGACACCAATTACAGTACTATCCCCCTCCACAGATCTCGGTTTTTAAACGTACGTTTCACAAGAGAAAAGGAGCTGCTCTCTGCCGGGTAATTAGGAACGCAGAGATGGAGATTGATCAGGCTGGTGCATTTGTAGAAGTAGGCAGCCATCTGGAAAATGATCTCATGCTTCATTTGCTGATATCGAACTTCTTTCATGCTGCCGGTGTGTGTGTGTGTGTTTTTGAATGTGTGTTTGTTGCTGGTGTGTGTGTGTGGGGGGGGGGGGGGCATACCTTGGTTTTGGAACCTTCTCCTCAGGAACAGGTGTCCAGGTGGAATCCGGGGACCTCTGCTCTTTAAAACGTCCCGTGAACGCATTGGCCACATCAGCCATGTCATAGGCGCAGACGGCCGACCCAGGAATGCTGTAGAAACATCACCCCCCACAAAAAAGAACTTTTCTCAGTCCAATTGATATGATTCCACTGTGTGCAAACTGTGCATAGCATAGCTCTGAATCACTTGTCTATTTCCTGGACGTTTCTAAAGGGGCATTTCAGCTGCCTTGGCATTGAGAGACATCATGTACAAGGGCAGGATTGTGACGGTTACAGAGCTGTTATTCTGCTAACCTTGTGGCCCAGACTGTAAATCTCAGTAATCAGCCAGCGTTGGCTATGTTCAGCGCGAAAGGCACGCCATGCTGCCAAAGCACTTGGTTAAATTAATAGCTAATAAATTCAGAATGCTACCTCCAGTCAAAATGTGTTCCCTCTCATTTCACTCACTAACTGCAATTCATGCCCGGATCAAATTCGCTTATAGGAATTCCAAGCCGCTTCATTGACTTTTAATGCCCATTAACCATGCTCAATTGCATTGTCACAAGCAATTGTCTTATTGTCTAAGAAACGCCATAAAATGGGATTTACAATATGTAGCAGTACTACAGCTCCTTTATAATTTATATTTAGATAAAAAACTCCCTGCTTAAATGGTTCTCCATTCTCAATATGCATTATGCAGGAATAACATTATGCACCTGACAAAAGTGCCAAAACTATTGTGACAGTGAATTACGCGCTGCGGTACCCTGGGAAATTGATTTTTATCCGGACAATCGTACCTGTTGTGAGGTGTGGAGAAGGTTGCCATGACGACATCGCGGCCGTTGATGTGGATGACGTCGGTGACGGCCTGCAGGATGTTGAAGTAGAAGTGGGAGTCTCCCGGGATGGAGCAGTTGAGACGGGTCTTCAGGAAGGAGGTCCACTGTTTCTCCAGAACTCTCTGGGAGCCGCCCTTGTCATTCTTGCACACCCTGGCCACCCGGGGGAACACCACCTGGGCAACACGTACACACACACTTAGTGGGTGTTTCCAGAAACACACCTGTTGTCTGGCTGGTTTCCTTATGCGCCAAACCAGCACACTCACAGAAGGTAAAGCTTATTATTATTAGGTCTCTGTAACTAAGCAGGTCTCGCAGACCAGAGCCATGGTCTTAAAAATATTCACCATGCATAAATATACAACAGCCCACATTATTAATGACTGTGGAACTTATTATGTTTCAGATTGTCAAATAAATCAATCAGGGAGTACCATTCCTCTACCCCACATCACCCACCAAACCATACGTCACACCACTCTGCATTCTTTCTTATATAGTGATATTCCTTTCAAAATAACCAGAGAATTTCACTTTGTATTCACGTGCAGTATAACACGTCAGACGGAATTGGGTGTAAATATGTTTTCCCCGGCTCCCACGTTTATTCTTAATAATATAATGTTTATGTAATTCATTTCCATGTCGTATTTTCCTTATAGGATACAATTAAACCTTCTCCATGCAAACTGAAATGAAAGGATGAATCAAAACGTCTTATATCCCTTTGGTCTAAAACCTTGAATGAAAAATCAGCTCATTTTCCTTTCCTCCCATTCCTGTCTATCTCATTTTGGAGAAAAACTTCAAAATCCTTTGAGGAAACAGCCAGAGTAAGCAACAGGTTAACCAGTAGCACGCAGTGCGAGTCAGAGAATATATTTAGACTTCAAAATGGCTTTCCAGGCATCACTGACATGCATTTTCAACTATTTTTAGGCCTACATCCTGCAAATGTTTTTCTATATCGAAAAGGTTTCACCATTTTGGTCATACTGACCGCCTTTACAGATACTTGATACACCCACTTCCTGTTTACTTCACAAAGCACATCCTGTCTCTCCTGTTCAGGAGGATGTAGCCCAGTCAGCTTACCTTTCCCATTGTGTTGTACTCCATTCCAATTTCGCGATAGAAGAAGTAGATGAAGTCACCGTAGTTAACTGCCTGTACGAAATACGGCTCTGAAAAACAAAAAGCAGACATATCATCACAAAACAGATCAACACCCATTTTACATCCAATACCTGAAGTATCAATCACAGTATACAGTGAGGCCCAGCCCAAGCACGGCACTGGAAGTAGCTCAATCCATCGTCTCTATTAAGGGGCTATTTACATGTGGGGGATGAGGGATCTATTCATTCAGCTTTGACAACCTGGTCATGTTGTCATTCTTAGAGGAAGCCAATTTACTTAGTACATAACTGCTATGGGACTGGTTATGAGAGTGACAGCATCAACTCTGATTTGTTTTCCAACCCGTCACTCATTGTGATGAGTCTGTGTCTCTACGTCTTTCAACCATCAGGCCTTTGTATCCGATGACTCTCCTCACCTTTGAGACACTTGGAGTCGTGTTTGACAGTGCGCAAAGTTGGGCTGTCTCCAAGGCTACGATAAATGACTGCATCGATCGCTAGGAAATCTGTTACTGTTGCGGAGTAGAGCTTTCCATCTGGAGAGAGAACAGAGAGGGATAAGGGATAAGAAGTCAGCCACTGTACCAGTCATGGGCAGAACAAACACAAACATGACAAAAGGAATGGCTACGCACAAAAACTATCCTCATTTAACACACACACACACACACACACACACACACACACACACACACACACACACACACACACACACACACACACACACACACACACACACACACACACACACACACACACACACACACACGCTCCTCAATGCAAACAGTACCCGCAATGAGAATGACCTCAGCCCCTCAGCTTCAATTGGATGGCTGCATTGGAAACTTTAACTACATAATTGAAAGGATAGCAAAGAACCCTCTTGATTACTCAGAGATTCCCATTCCAATTCCGCTGCTACAAATTAACTGGTCATCTAAAGGCATTTACTCTGCGTTGGCTTTACACAGAGAAACTCACATCCCATAAATCAGTTCACACTGAATATCAGTAAGAGTGAATCACTATAACAGCTCCTCGGCTGGAGGAGCTGTAACCCACGAACGGAAAGCTGACTCATTCGGGGTTTCGTCTTTTTTATTGATTTTTAATCCCCAGATTCGGGAGAATATTCCAGTTTGGGGGGGGGGGGGGGGGGGGGGGTGTAAAACCACAATAGCTTCATGTGTTTCCAAGCTGCCCACAAACTTACATCTGCCAAGTAGCAGATTCCTCCCAGAAACACAGAACAAATTGGCCCAGAGTTCAACAATTTGTTCAACAACATGTAACAGACTGCTCCTTATTCCTGACCTACTGCTAGTGTATTGCTATTAAAATAGGCCACAGAGTATTAAATTCACCCTAGTGTTCCTAATGCAACCTTACGCTCAAAAAGAGAAAGACTTTCCTATCCAGCTAATGTTTAATGACTATGACTAAAGGAAAAGGCTAATCTTTTGAAGTGATATGCCTTGTATAATGACATGATTACTGAGAGATACAGTGGAATTTAAAATGATCTTGACATATCATTCATACAACTAGTTTAATGTCCTTGGTTGAATATAATAAGGTTA
Organism: Salvelinus namaycush; assembly: GCF_016432855.1. NCBI lineage: Eukaryota > Metazoa > Chordata > Actinopteri > Salmoniformes > Salmonidae > Salvelinus > Salvelinus namaycush. Next base: position 8,908,014 of record NC_052307.1, read on the forward strand.
ACTGTAATTTCCCAGAGGGGGATATTGTCTTAGACACACAGTACTGCTGTACATAAAATAGACACTGTACATTAAACACTTAAAGTAATGCATACCTTTCACTCATGTTGATGTGATAATACTAAGATTCTTGAGGTTACTTCTTTAGACTAAAAAGGGTAACCTATATTTTCCCAGACCACATCCACATTCCAGTAATACATTAGTTAAGGTCTCTCACCAGCAAACAGGGCGACGTTGGAGTGCTTGGCATCATATGGGCACCGCGCCATCCCACTGATGTCCTCCCCTACAGCATCCATGGTGTCCATCTACAGTGGAGAAAGAAAAAGGGTCAAAGGAAAATCCACCCAAAAGCTAGCAGTCACCCCATCCCAACCCAACCCCACCCCATCCCAGACCCACCCCACCCCATCCCACAACCCATTGAAATCCCAACCCATTGAAATCCCAACCCATTGAAATCCCAACCCATTGAAATCCCAAACCAACCCAACCCCACCCCATCCCACCCCACCCCACCCCACCCCACCCCACCCCATCCCACCCCACCCCATCCCACCCCATCCCAGACCCACCCCATCCCACAACCCATTGAAATCCCAACCCATTGAAATCCCAACCCATTGAAATCCCAAACCAATCCATTGAAATCCCAACCCAAACCATTGAAATCCCAACCCAAACCATTGAAATCCCAACCCAACCCTATCCTCATTGGAAATAAAGCATCTTCCATGGAACCATATTTAACACAACAGTGGAGTGGTAGTGGCTGAGGATCATATCCGGGTGAAAGGTCAGTTACCTCCCCCATGGGTGCCGTGTCATCCCCAGTGGGCACGACTACAGTCTTTCATACGAAGCTCGGGCTGAGGTCAAGACCACTGGGCTGGGGTCAAGATCACTGGGCTGGGGTCAAGATCACTGGGCTGAGGTCAGGGACACTGGGCTGAGGTCAAGGACACTGGGCTGAGGTCAAGGTCACTGGGCTGAGGTCAAGGTCACTGGGCTGAGGTCAAGGTCACTGGGCTGAGGTCAAGGACACTGGGCTGAGGTCAAGATCACTGTACGCTAACAGAGTTACATAGAGGCGTTGTCTCTCTCACAAAGACTGCAGTTTTCTAAGGTGACGCGCTTACACAGCACTTTTTGGTCTCTAAAGAGGCCATTTTGTTTTCTATTCCTGTTTCTGTGGAAACACCTATCATCTGCCCACTAAAACACCTATCATCTGCCCACTCTCACTGAGTGCTGAGAGGGCTGCCAGAGAAATAGTTGAAGCTGATTTGGCAGTGAAAATTACTTTTGACCTTACATTACGACAACCAACACCAGCATTGGATTTTTCTCTCAGCTATCAAGATATGAATAATTGTATAAACAGAGGCCCTTTTAAAAGATACACATTTTCGAGACAGGGAAAGTTGTTCTATTACTAATATGACGTCACTAGTCTGAGGGCACTAATTTCAACTGTTTCACTGTGGTTGTTGAGGCACTATGCTATCCCTGTGGTTGTTGAGGCACTATGCTATGACTGTGGGGGTTGAGGCACTATGCTATCACTGTGGTTGTTGAGGCACTATGCTATGACTGTGGGGGTTGAGGCACTATGCTATCACTGTGGGGGTTGAGGCAGTATGCTATCACTGTAGGGGGTTGAGGCACTATGCTATCCCTGTGGTTGTTGAGGCACTATGCTATCACTGTCGGGGGTTGAGGCACTATGCTATCCCTGTGGTTGTTGAGGCACTATGCTATGACTGTGGGGGTTGAGGCACTATGCTATCACTGTGGGGGTTGAGGCACTATGCTATCACTGTGGGGATTGAGGCAGTATGCTATCACTGTGGGTGTTAAGACACTATGCTATCACTGTGGGGGTTGAGGCGAGGTTGAGGCACTATGCTATGACTGTGGGGGTTGAGGCACTATGCTATCCCTGTGGGTGTTTAGACACTATGCTATCACTGTGGGGGTTGAGGTGAGGTTGAGACACTATGCTTTCACTGTGGGGGTTGAGGTGAGGTTGAGACACCATGCTATCACTGTGGTTGTTGAGGCACTATGCTATCACTGTGGGGGTTGAGACACTATGCTATCACTGTGGGGGTTGAAGCAAGGTTGAGGCACGATGCTATCACTGTGGGAGTTGAGGCACTATGCTATCCCTGTGGGTATTGAGGCACTATACTATCACTGTGGGTATTGAGGCACTATGCTATGACTGTGGGGGTTGAGGCAGTATGCTATCACTGTAGGGGGTTGAGGCACTATGCTATCACTGTGGAGGTTGAGGCACTATGCTATCACTGTGGGGGTTGAGGCATTATGCTATGACTGTGGGGGTTGAGGCAGTATGCTATCACTGTAGGGGGTTGAGGCACTATGCTATCACTGTGGAGGTTGAGGCACTATGCTATCACTGTGGAGGTTGAGGCACTATGCTATCACTGTCGGGGGTTGAGGCATTATGCTATCACTGTGGAGGTTGAGGCACTATGCTATGACTGTGGGGGTTGAGGCAGTATGGTATCACTGTAGGGGGTTGAGGCACTATGCTATCACTGTCGGGGGTTGAGTTACTATGCTATCACTGTGGAGGTTGAGGCACTATGCTATCACTGTCGGGGGTTGAGGCACTATGCTATCACTGTCGGGGGTTGAGGCATTATGCTATCACTGTGGAGGTTGAGGCACTATGCTATGACTGTGGAGGTTGAGGCACTATCACTGAGGTGGGGTGGAGGGAGGGGGAGGGGGAGGGAGGCCCCACTCTTGCCTGTTTAATTTCACCATGGCAATGACCTCTGTCTACTGTGTGCTTGGCTCTCTGTCAGTGATCTATTCCTGCCATTTGAACAGAAGGAAGAGACTCCCAGGCAATCGTGAGATATTTATGAGGTCAGTCCACTATCAAGCAGCAAAGAGGAAAGGGATACACAGTTATGTTGTCGCTCCTGAAAAAATGATTGTATTTTTCCATAAACAATTAAACACATGGGAAGCTAGACCTATCCTTGAGGATGTAAATTAATTGTATTAACTCAAGGATTAAGGCCCTGTCTGCAAATTAATAATACAAATAGAAAATAAACACATCTCTAGCATGGCCCTCAAATGCATTTTAATTGGTTGCTTCCACACTGGAAAGGGGCCTTGTCATTACATGTCTATGTTGTTATTGTACAGGGTTTCTCACTGCTATGGTAAATCAGAGTGTGCACATATTCAGTGCACTGACTCTCCCACTGAGACAGCCATGCTCCATCTCTCAGCTACCTGTCAGGCTCAGGCTGGGGCAGGGGTTGGGGCTGAGGCAGGGGGTGAGACTGAGGCAGGGGCTGAGGCAGGGGTTGGGGCTGAGGCAGGGGGTGAGGCTGAGGCAGGCAGGGGGTGAGGGTGAGGCAGGGGTGAGGCAGGGGGTGAGACTGAGGCAGGGGCTGAGGCAGGGGTTGGGGCTGAGGCAGGGGGTGAGACTGAGGCAGGGGCTGAGGCAGGGGTTGGGGCTGAGGCAGGGGCTGAGGCAGGGGGTGAGACTGAGGCAGGGGGTGAGGGTGAGGCAGGGGCTGGGGCAGGGGTTGGGGCTGAGGCAGGGGGTGAGGGTGAGGCAGGGGCTGGGGCAGGGGTTGGGGCTGAGGCAGGGGGTGAGACTGAGGCAGGGGCTGAGGCAGGGGTTGGGGCTGAGGCAGGGGGTGAGGCAGGGGGTGAGACTGAGGCAGGGGGTGAGGGTGAGGCGAAGCTGATGCAGAGCCAGGAGCTGAGGCGGGGGTGAGGCTGAGGCAGGGGCTGAGGCATGGGGTGAGGCTGAGGCAGGGGCTGAGGCAGGGGCTAAGACAGGGGGTGAGGCTGAGGTGAAGCTGATGCAGAGGCAGGAGCTGAGGCGGGGGTGAGGCTGAGGCAGGGGCTGATGCAGGGGGTGGGGCAGGGGGTCAGGATGAGGCAGGGGATGAGGCAGGAGCTGAGGCAGGGGCTGGGGCTATACAGGAGGTAGGGGGGGGCTATACACCACGGCTGATCAATATCAACTGGGCCTCTCAGCAGCACTCCCCTGCTCCGCCCGGCAACAGGTGATGTAATGGACACAAGTCGTACATCAGGCAGCTGGGGAGGGAGGCTTTATTACACAAAGCGAGCTGTGCTTCGGCTCTGGGGAGCGGCCCACGGCTGCCAAGGTGTCTGTCTGAACGGCCCGGGTACACAAGTGTCGGCGCCGACAGAGGAGCTGGCTTGCAGATGGACCCTCGGGAGGGGGGAGGAGGGAAGCGAGGGAGTGAGGGGGGGGGGGGGGGGGGGGTTGTGTAGCTGCTGTCGACAGTAACATTTGTATATCTTCCCCCCTCCTCATGGCTCTGATTAATGTGGGATGAGTTTGGCTCTAAAACAGAAGCTCTTTTCAGGCCTGTCAGGCCGGCGAGATGGAAAGGCAAACTGTGGCCAAGGTGGATGCATGCGCACACATACTCCCTCCCCCTCGACCAGAACCAGGCTGACTGGATGCAGCCAGCGGCACCTCAAAAGCCAGAAATTGGTCGTTTGGGAGAGCCTGCCAATGGCCAACAGCCTGTTTATTTCACCTCTTCGCCATAACGTTTACACATTTTACAGCACCTCTCGTTACGTGTTACGGTATGTCAGTGAGGATGTCAGCTTTCTGCAGACAATATAACACTAATAACAATGAGAAGCACCTGAAATGAGAGCAGAGAAACTGTAAAACTAACCATGCCTACAAAATGTGGGCATAAATTCTGTATTCTCTAAAGAATACTTGAGTGAGAACACAAGCCCTTTTCTGTGCTTCGCTGAACCAAAAAGTCAATGAAGCAAAGAGTCTCGTTCGGCAGTAAACATACCTCGCGATAAACAACAACCCCCTGATGTCTCACGACAGCACCTTCAAATCAACTTCACTGTGGCGTCAATTCATTTCCTATCATGTCAACAAAGCCAGCCTTCTAGAGTTTTCTTTCCTAAGGATGTAGATATCAGTAGATATCTTAATAAGATGGTGTTCATGTTTAAAGACGCTTAATAACTCTGCCAAAGTCTGGATATCTTGAATCTATTCCAAAAATGCCTTGACAACCGAGGCGGCCGTCTGCCTTGATCATATTTCAACAGAACTGCTGTGCCTACACTATCTGTCAGTGTAGATGTCCCTGATTTTAAATGAAATGTGTCAAACTACACCTGGAAAAAAGGACACATCTGACCATGGGCTTTTGAAAGTAATCCATCAATGTCCATCTCTCCACACCTCTTCTTCCTTTTGTCGTCCCCATATGGTTGAAATACAGCACTGTGTATGCAGCAAATTCTTAGCAGGTGAAGTCAGAGCATGGATAGAGCGCAATGTGAGCTGTACCTTGTAAGTTCGACAGGAGGGGTTGAAAGCATTTGTTCCACACACAAACAAGGAGTCATCGTTTTGCTGCAGGAGGACCTTGATGAAATTGTGACATTCATCCTTAGGGAGAGAAGAGGGGTGGGGGAATGTATATTGTGAATGATTCATTGTTGTGCTGGAACTAGAGCAAAACCACATGGACAGCCACGTTCAAAGGAATGAATGATGGCGACTGACTAGTCCATGTCCCTGGAATGCTACTACCTGTACAGTGTATTCTTTGAACAGAATGTCGAATGCACAGAAAACAAAAACACGCACAATAACATTAATTATACAATAAAGACAACTGGTGGATTTTTTCCCATCCCATTATAAAATAAAATACATTTAAATATTAATTTCACGAATTCATTCAGAAGAATGTGAGACAGCAAGGCATTCAAAGATGACAATATTTCAATGAATATGAATATGCACATACATTTTACTGGTGAGGTCCCCGTGGTCAGGAAAACCTCCTAGCTTTAGTTTATTATTATGTATGGTATGACCTGCGGTACGGCGAGAAGGAGGAAAGAGTAGTCTTTCTACCTTGTGCTTCCCCTTCATTCGGCAGGTGTCCACGTCTGCCTGTCTGGACTTCCATGTCAGTTTCTGTGGAGAGGAAATTGATGGGGAATCAATGAAGATCTGTTTAGTTACCCTGGCGATCATTCCTCAAGAGAGAGAGAGCCTGGAGCACCAGTTAGCCCGCTTGATTGGCTCAACTCTGCCTCTGTCCTATAGGTCAGCCTCTATACTACACTACAGCATGTTTGGCGCCTGGCCAGTGATTAAAGACTAAACAGGGTCTCAGTGATCAATCTCTCTGTCTCAGTCTCTTTGATCCAGCTTGCTCTGATTATACTAGGTGGAACAAACAGATACTGCGGAGGAGGAGGAGGCGGGGGTTGGGGGTGGTTACATATGTACATAAATCTCTGGTTTCTCCCTTGGCCCCATCCCTGTGAGCAGAGATGACGCATGCGGTTTGATGCCTGATGGGATAATGTGCTTAGTGGGGTCATGGCGCTGTAGTGTCTCACGCCAGACGGCCGCTGGAGCGGGGCTGGACAGGATGACCTGCCAGGTGATTATGCCAACGTACGGGACAGCCACCCGCAGGACGGTGCAGGACAACACATCCTCAAAAAGAACACTCACCTTGCTGAAAAAGATCTCCTCGGAGTTGGCGGTGTCTGTATCCACCGTGTATATGTGATCCCTGAAACAGAGGAGATAGACAGGCTCTCATCAACAACCATTCAACCACCCCACCCCCTCACCCCCACCCCCCACCCGTACACCCCCCAGCGAATCTGAAACCGCAGGCGTCTTTGTCTAAACTTTGTTCAAACTGGAAGAATATAACAATATACAAAGGGGCTATTTGCTCTGTCAGACAGAAACAGTCAACAATGGTTGAGAGTGCTGCTTCTGCCGCCCAGACAAAAACCTTTTTGTTCCTGGGAAAGGGAGTGCAAAGTTACTCTGCTGTTCAGGTCAATTAAGCATAGTGTTCAGCCACAGGAAATCTATACTAACACTCATTAAAGCACAGACAAAACCTATGTGGGAAAAGAGGCTTTCCTTCTCACATATGGAACCCATAAACTCAAGGGCTTGCCTTTCAGCCAGACTGTGTTTGACTGACCGTGGCTCTGAGAGACTGGCACGCTCGTTTGAGAAGGGAAAGGTGACCGTGCTCAACACTGTAACCACTTTTGGCATTCATTTGTTAGAGATGACTGTGTGAATGTGGTTTTAATCAAAGTGTGAAACAACAGCCGCTGTCTGGCTTTAATTATAACTACCAACCTGCACAGTAGCTTCATCTCTCATTAACGAAATTGAATAAAGTCTGAAGGAACAGCATTTCAGAAATGAATCCACTTATATAGGTTTCCTGGGGCTCCGCACATCTCCTAGAGGAGAAGACCTTAGGTATGTTATCAGTGCTGCAGCCTAAATTGAATAATTCATCTAGAGAGCGTAACATTAGGAGGAGCTCCACCCTCTCTCGGTGCTAATCTCCTTTTCTCCGAGAACATTCCCAATGTCAAACCAGTTGAATTTTCCTAGAACATTACCAAAATTGAAATTAAATGTAACCATGTTTAAACTTTTAGGAAACATTCTGTTAAAGTAATGAAATACAGATAAAAATGTTTTTTGTCAAGTTCCTTAAATGTGCTGAGAACATTCCAAAGCACCATTCCCAGAATGTTGTGGGGAGGTTGTACGCAAAAATAACCATAGGACAACCACGCTCTCACCAAGCTCGAAGAAACATGGTTCTCAGAACATTATGTGCTAGCTGGGAAGTGATTCCAGCAGAGTGCCAGCAGAGCCAGAAGAGCTCCAGCTGAGATAAGACAGAGCCAAGCCATGCGTCATGCAGACATCCTGGCAGGACAATGCTGGAGCTGTCTCTGTGTCAACACCAGCAGTCAAACACTGTCTGCACCTGGGCTCATGTCAGAGCAAGTCCCCATTAGTTTCCTGCTGGCCTACCTCCATTTCCCCACTAAAAGAGAGCCACACTAGTCCCATCAGATGTGGGAGAGCTCTTAAATATACAGCAGGCCGACTCTCATCTTCACTGCACTCTATGTGGCACTGCAACTTCTAAAAAACATATTGAAACTCCCCACAGAGAGAACCCTCACACTGCCATGAACAAACATGGAGTCCAAGATGAGAGCAAACACACTCCCCACTGGGCACACCATGTCATTTCAACGTGGATAATTTGGTAATATTTAGTTGAGACGTTGTTCAATGAGATTAGAACCTATATTCACCCACTCAAAAAGACAGCCAAAAGTTTGTTACATTTCCAATGTGTTCTCACTGTGCTTTCAACCATCTAAAAGCACAACCAAATTCCAATGGAAAAACAATGTCTGAATTTCGGTTTAGTTGTCACCCAAATGTCTATCACTGCACTTTCAACCATTTAAAACAGAAAAGTTAAAATGGGTATACAATGTCAGATATTTTATTTATTTAAACAACAGATTAATGTGATATCACTGTACTTCGTCTAATAGCAGAACCAAATTACCTGGATAAGATTATATTGAACGTGAATGGTACTACTAAAGTTTGATTTGATTTAGTCGTATTCTTTAACTTCAATTTTTGGTTGAGATGGAGAAGTGAATCCCACATATGATGTTTGTATTGGAAGACAAACTGGAATTAAAGCCAGACCAACTCAGTGGCACAGATGGAACTATCCAAGCAGAAGATAAATATCCTTCAAATGTTGATATTTGGTTGCGTTGACAACCAACCCTAATTCAATATCACTAAATATCATTCCATTTGAAACCAACCAGAGCTTGAAACCCTGGGCCTATTGTCTATTTATAGTTGACATCTGGATTGAATTCAAACTATTTCTGTTGATGACTTTGCAAATGCTATATAGGCCTAAATAGCATTATTGATGATTGATAAAGTACGGTCACATTTCATTTGCTCTGTTAAACCTACCCTTGGAATGTTTTCGATAGCAACAGTGAATCTATTTAGTTTTTAAGTGGAAATCTCTCACCAATCATTCTCAGGAGATAGCGCACCGGTAATAGTCAATTACAAATATCATAGCTAAGCAGGGCTGGGCTTGGTTAAAACAAAGGGGTAGCTGTAGATAGATCAATTCTCCAGTAGGAGGTGCTGCCCAGCCTAAAGTTTTTATTTTCTGATAGTGGATATAACATTGAAAATTTGACGTTGTTTTAAAGGTACAAATTCAACATATTTTATACAAGGTTTGTCTATGTTGAAATTTGCTTACCATGATGGCATAATCCTGTGGTTGAAATTTCACCTCAAAACAACAGTTTACATTGATGACTTACATTTTTTTTAAATGTATTTTACATGTAGATTGCACATCACAATACGTTGTCCAATTACTTTGAAACAACGTTGATTCAACCAGTTTGTGCCCAGAAGTTCAGTACTGTGGGCCTGACCCACTGGGCTACAGACGTCAATTCAACCTCTATCCACGTTGAAAACAACGGGTTAAGAATGTGAGTGGGATGGAAGGTACGACTGTAAATATGGGCGTAGAAAGTGTGCTTTAGTGGGTCAAGGGGAAAGAGGAAGACTATGGGCTCTATTCAATCTGTATGGCGGAAGTTCAGCGTTGCAACGTGATTGAAATTTAAAGGAAATGTTCCCGCGCTAGCGGAGACTACATTCACGGTAAACGCTGCATATGTCGGTTCAATCAGAAATTACCTTTACATTTCCATCACACAATCTGTAACGCTTCAGCGATACACACTGAATAGAGCCCTTGGACATCCAACCATGAGAACAGTGGGCCTTTGTGCTGGGGAATGTCGTTTTCATAACACCCCATTTCTTCTGGGGGAATTGCGGGCCAGTGGGGGCCATCTGGTGGCCCTTTGTCAAACAATCTCGCGCTCGGATGGCAGAAAGGGGGCCATGATTAGTATGCATCCCACACCTATCGTCTCAGAAATGGGACACCACCATCCCCATATTCCACCCTCTTCATAACTAGATCATCTGTGGTAGGGGGGCATTGTATATTGTTTCACTCACATCCCCACACAAGTGAATGGGAGGGTAGAGAGGCAAAATGGCCACCATTACACTGAGGAGTGGATCAAAGAGGGGCCTCGCTGACTGTTCTCTGACTGTCCTTTTGGCCGAGTCTCATTGACTTTTTTGTACAGGCAAAAACACTGCAGTGGACAAAACTGGCCGCCTGGTTTTGAGAGGCAGAGGAAGTGTAATCCGCGTCATTAGATGTCTTTAACAGGATTTAACGGCGACTAGAATAATTTAGACCAACGTGACCTCCAGTGGGGCGGCCCAAAGAGACACAGGGTTTTCAGGAGGACCGGGGAGGCGTGTTCACGTGGGCTACTCTCCTAATGGCAGACTTTCCCATTCCCACCCTTATTGAGGGGTGTAAGCAGTGGGTGGGTGCCGTTGCCATGGTTAGCCGGAATTGAGGACAGGGAATGGCGACAATGCCCTGCATGCGGAGTGACCTGGGGGTATCCACTACCCACTACCCGATGGCTGCTACCTATTGGCAGGCTGGCAGTGGTCGGCTGATTATCCCAGCGGGCAGACACCAGGACAGAGCTTAAGTACGGGCTAAGCCTCAGTGTCTGCTCTACATCTGATCACAGAGTCGGCCCTGGACAGGCCGAGCAAACACACACCCACACACAGCAGCACTGCAAGAACACACTCAACATACAGCAGGGAGTAGGCCTCTGACAACCCCTGCCAGGCTGAGTATGGGCAGTGCACAGAAGGAGCACAAGATGTTGCAAATACGTAGAAAATAAGTTGAAAAGACGTTTGGATTAAAAATACATATTTTCAATGTCTTGTGCTCACTGGGTGTTGACATTAATTCCCATTAGAATTCATGACATTATTGTTGTATTCCGACATTAACTCAGAAATATGGTAAAGTACAGCAGACAAACCTACAGAATATTACAGCCATCTCATAATCTCATTGTTCATAACCATATATTACTTAATAGAAAACGATTTGATTTTCTTATCCCACAGGAAAAAATACTATAGCATATATATACTGTATATATATATACTACAGTGAATACTGTAGTGTTTACTGTAGTATACTGTAGTATTTACAGTTAACTATAGTATAAATACCCTAGTAAAAGAAAACGGTAGTATATACTATAGTAATTCATGTAGTGTTTTTGTGGATTGTTGTATACTGTAGTATTTACGCAGACATTACTGTAGTATTTACTATGGTCTTTCTTCTTCTATGATCTGTAGGTAGGTAGGACTGGGGTCTGAACAGACAGTTCAGAGCTTCTGATCTTTTCTATCACCTGAAGGGAAGACAATATATGGTGTATACTTGGCATGTAGGTTCCTCACTTATGGGTGGCACAAATTGGGATATGGGGGAGGGGAATGGGCAGAGTATATGCAAATTCAATACTGCAGTATATACTATAGTTTAAAAAGCTTCGTGTTTTTGTGGACTGTAGTGTTTTTGCGGACATTACTGTATTATTTATTACAGTGTTTTTTTGTGTAGATAATAATGTAGTACTTACTATAGTATTATACAGTACACTACACCATTCCATACTAAGTACTATGTTAGTGGGATACTACAGCGTGTAGTATAGAATTCTACAGTATACTACAGTTTACTACAGAATTCTATAGTAAGTACTGTAGTATTCCATAGTAAGTACTGTAGTATTCTATAGCAGTGGTGGAAAAAGTACCCAATTGTCATACTTTAGTAAAAGTAAAGATACCTCAACAGAAAATGACTCAAGTTAAAGTAACCAAGTAAAATACTACTTGAGTAAAAGTCTAAAACTATTTGGTTTTAAATATACTTAAATATCAAAAGTAAATGTAATTACAAAAATATACTTAAGTATCAAAAGTAAAAGCATAAATAATTTCAAAATTGTCTATATTAGGCAAAATTAAGCACAATTTATTTTTACATTTACGGATAGCCAGGGGCACACGCCAACACTCCGACATAATTTACAAATGAAGCATTTGCGTTTAGCGAGTCTGCCACGGATATTCTCTTGGTAAGTGCATGAATTATACCATTTTCCTTTCCTGCTAAGCATTCAAAATGTAATGAGTACTTTTCGTTGTCAGGGAAAATGTATGGAGTAAAAAGTACATTATACAGATACTTAAGTAGTACTTTGAAGTATTTATACACCACTGTTCTATAGTAAACCTGTAGTATTTTTTCATGTGAGATTAAGAATTGCTCAACAGCTAGTCAAAGAAAATCACTGACTCTTAGGAGATGAAAGTGTAATATCCTGGCACATGAATAATGTCCTTAATAAAAATAAAGAGCAGAGAAAAATGTACAGAATATTAAAACAATCCACAACAGACATTAACTGAATGCATAATTAAAATTAAATATTACATCTTTGTGGAAGAATTAACATGTTAGAAGCCGCAAATAACAGAAGAGAATGACTTAATCAAGGTAACTGTTTTACTCCCACAAATAACCGCATTTACGGCATCTGCTGGAGCGCCACCATTGCCAAAGATTACGTAAAAATAAAAAAAAATTAAGCCACTTATTTACAATTTTGTCAGTGAATATGTTAGTTTGTCCTACTGCTAAAATATTGTGTGGTGTTATTGCCAGTGTAAAACAGGAGACAAAAGGATGTATACCATTCATGATTGGTCATCAGGCATGGAATCATGACCCTACCTATGACTGGCCCCAAAACACTGGGCCCTCAACACTGGCCCCACAACACTGGCCCCACAACACTGGCCCCACAACACTGGCCCCACAACACTGGCACCACAACACTGGCACCACAACACTGGCACCACAACACTGACACCACAACACTGGCACCACAACACTGACACCACAACACTGGCACCACAACACTGGCACCACAACACTGGCACCACAACACTGGCACCACAACACTGGCACCACAACACTGACAACAGACAACACATTTCATTGGGTTTTGACTTTAAGAGCCTCTACGGAGGTCTGATTGGACAATATTCAGCCCAATATTTAATTATATTGTGTGTATTGAGCTGTTGGCCAATGGACTGTTTTTACTCGTATTATTATCTATCCTGATGCCTAGTCACTTTACCCTGCCTTCATGTACATATCTACCTCTGTCACGTTCCTGACCTGTTTTCTGTTAGTTTTGTATGTGTTAGTTGGTCAGGACGTGAGTTTGGGTGGGCAGTCTATGTTTTCTGTTTCTATGTTGGTTTAAAGGGTGACCTGATATGGCTCTCAATTAGAGGCAGGTGGTTTTCATTTCCTCTGATTGAGAGTCATATTAAGGTAGGTGTTTTCACACTGTTTGTTGTGGGTGGTTGTCTCCTGTGTCAGTGTTTGTCGCGCCACACGGGACTGTCTCGGTTTATGTAGTCTGTTCCTGTTCGTGAGTTCTTCGTGTATTTATGTAAGTTCCATGTCCAGGTCTGTCTACTCCGTTTTGTTATTTTGTTAATCATTCAAGTGTATTTCGTTTCGTGTTTTTTTCGTCTTGTTCATTAAAACCATGTCATTTCACAACGCTGCGTTTTGGTCGAATCCCTGCTCCTCCTCTTCGGATGAAGAGGAGGAGGAAAGCCGTTACAACCTCAAATACCTTATTATTATCTATCCTGATGCCTAGTCACTTTACCCTGCCTTCATGTACATATCTACCTCAAATACCTTATTATTATCTATCCTGATGCCTAGTCACTTTACCCTGCCTTCATGTACATATCTACCTCAAATACCTTATTATTATCTATCCTGATGCCTGGTCAGTTTACCCTGCCTTCATGTACATATCTACCTCAAATACCTTATTATTATCTATTCTGATGCCTAGTCACTTTACCCTGCCTTCATGTACATATCTACCTCAAATACCTGGTACCTCTGCACATTGACCTGTATATAGCTCCATTCTTGTTTATTTTATTTTATTCCTCTTATGTTACTATTTTATTATTATTAAACTGCATCGTTGGGAAGGGCTCGCATGCAAGCCTTTCACGGTAAAGTCTACACCAGTATTCGGTGCATGTGACAAATAAAATGTGATTTGATTTGATTATGATTTGATTTGACTTACTCTGAATGACCATCTAACTATTTGCGTTATACTGTTAGTCATCTAGTTGTATGCATCTATATCTATTTGTATTCAGAAATCTCGGTATCCGCTTGGCTTTGGTGGCAGCATTCCATCGATTCAAACATTTCTCCCAGTTAAAATCAATCTACTCTTCACAACGACAGCAATTCCAACAATTCCTGCGTCACATTCCCTCCTCACCATCTGTCCGTTGGCATTCGCCTCTGCTTTAAATATGCTGGAGTGAAACACACCGTGTTGTCTTTCCACCACACCCCACTAATAAACCCCTCACTTTCCCATTTCCCCCAGGCCCGACCAGGAGCAGGTAGCAGTCAGACCAAAGGCTGGGACTCCAAAGCTCCCAACACCTCCTTAATGACCACAGATGTGTTAAACAGGCCTGCTACTTAGGAACCACGCTTCAATGGCCACTTATTTAGTAGCGCTCTCAAAAAACAAAGTGACTCATTGTTGCTTTCAACAGCATCCAATCAACCTACTATGTAATTAGGCCAATACAGAAGCCGACACAGATACAGAGCCATTTGATCTGAATTCCCCATGCTGTGGCTTTGTTAAATTTGTAACCTCTATAGTCAATTGTTTCAAGCAAGCTAGGTAAGTTAAAAAAAACGATGATACAAAATGAAATGAAATCAATATGCTTCCCCATGGAGAAAACTATTGATGCGGACTCCCCCGTTTCCTTCAGACAACCTCAGTTCCTGTCCAGAACCAAGCATCTAGTTTATCCAGTGTCTGCCCCGAGATCAAATCAAATCAAATTGTATTTGTCACATACACATGGTTAGCAGATGTTAATGCGAGTGTAGCGAAATGCTTGTGCTTCTAGTTCCAACAATGCAGTAATAACCAACGAGTAATCTAACCTAACAATTCCACAACTACTACCTTATACACACAAGTGTAAAGGGATAAAGAACATGTACATAAAGATATATGAATGAGTGATGGTACAGAACGGCATAGGCAAGATGCAGTAGATGGTATAGAGTACAGTATATACATCTGAGATGAGTAATGTAGGGTATATAAACATAAAGTGGCATAGTTTAAAGTGGCTAGTGATACATGTATTACATAAAGATGGCAAGATGCAGTAGATGATAGAGAGTACAGTATATACATATTAGTCTGCCCAAGTCATCGGCTGTGTCCGAATACCCATACTAGCGTTCTACATACTTAAACCCCATACTCATTACGCCGTTTGATCTAGTAGAATTCACTCATCTTTTTCCAACTAATGTGTTTGACAACGGCTGATAATCAGATAAATTGATGCGCTGTACCAAAATGAACGAATGAACGAACGCATTCGATGATGCATTTTCGAAATTTCACATACTATAAAACTACATTTTTTCCGCATATTATTTAATACACTAGTATGGATATTCAGACACATCCAATGTCTTCTTTTAAGTCTCTTAATATGTTTTTTTTGTAATTGGTTATAATTTATTGATTGTATTTGATTTGTAAATGTATTCAGTGGATTTGAATCTAGATAAAGCGAAGCCAGTTCAGAAAGGGAACCCGAGTGTCTGCATCAGCTGAGATTGCACCAATTAGATGCTAGCAACAATCACGCCTACATTATTTAGCGGTCCATTTAAACTGACCGGTTCTGCTCACACATCTTGCTGCTGTCGCTAGTCTGCGTTTCTTCTATTGCTCCCACCACCACCCCACCTCCACCTGTTAGGTTCTGTGTTACTGATGGGGGATTGGTACAGCATACCGCGCTCACTGCTTGTAGGTCATTTTATATATCAATATTGACGCTTTGCTTGGGCATTGAGCTACCCTGAAGGAGAAGAGCCTATATCGCCAAGACTTACATGATTCATTATTTAGTAAATGGTTAAACATATTTATTTTCTGAATTGATTTTAATTGAACTGGACTGATTGATTACCTGGTTCGGTTTAATCTTTCACCATTGATAGTTTTACTGTGTGCTTCTCTAGTGTCTATTGTAAATGTTGATATTGTCATGTTTTTATTCTTTGTGAGTGTGTTTGTGTATATGAACTTTGAACTGAAACGTGCGATAGAAAAAAAGTTATAAGTATCTGACATGACTCTGTGGGGTATCATCTGACATGACTCTTTGGGGTATCATCTGACATGACTCTTTGGGGTATCATCTGACATGACTCTGTGGGGTATCATCTGACATGACTCTGTGGGGTATCATCTGACATGACTCTGTGGGGTATCATCTGACATGACTCTATGGGGTATCATCTGACATGACTCTGGGGTATCATCTGTCATGACTCTGGGGTTTCATCTGACATGACTCTATGGAGTATCATCTGACATGACTCTGGGGTATCATCTGACATGACTCTGTGGGGTATCATCTGACATGACTCTATGGGGTATCATCTGACATGACTCTGGGGTATCATCTGTCATGACTCTGGGGTATCATCTGTCATGACTCTGGGGTTTCATCTGACATGACTCTATGGAGTATCATCTGACATGACTCTATGGAGTATCATCTGACATGACTCTGGGGTATCATCTGACATGACTCTATGGGGTATCATCTGACATGACTCTGTGGGGTATCATTTGACATGACTATGTGGACTATCCAAAACTGGAACTAATATGAGAGCTAGTGACCTGAGAGAAAAGGGGCGGGAACTGACCTGGCAGCGATATACAACGTTCGGTTCATAATCATGACCAGCTGGATGTCCAGTTTGTGCCGTTGTGTATTGTTTCTTCCAGGTTTGTGTCCAACAAAAGCCGGATACTGCTTTGTATCTGTGGAGAGGGAGGAACAAAAACAATAAATATAGGAAGCAATCCCCCCTGTTGCAAGGCAATGTTTAAAAAGAAAAAGCCTGACAGAGAGAAAGGTCTCTCTGAGGTTGCTGGAGGATGCTCCAACACTGTATGGCTGGGAGGAATATAGGGTCTACCCATACAGAGAGAAAGAACAATGAGCCTCACGTGGTATTTACACTATCACACACTGCATTAAAGCCCCAACAGGAAAATACAGGATTACCCTTTGATGTAGGGTGGGCTCCATTTCAAATGCAGCTTTAACTCCTCCATTTTTTATGTTTCCCTGGGCACCAAATTATATTCTACCTTCCAAAAGCACTCAGAGGGGAGAGGGGAGAGACGAGAAGGTAGTGGGAGGCGGTGGTTGGAAAACAGGGTGTTGGGGGAGTAGGAAATAGCTGGGTGTACTCACAGTTGCCATGTGAAATACTGATTGGCTCCGAGTCTTCTGGGAAGCCAGCCCCAGCAATCTGCAGTAGCGTGAAATACAGCAACAAGGCCTCAGACCTCATTGTAGCTCTGCTGGTTCCTTCCTCGATTACTTATTTACTTTAGCCTGTGAGGAGAAGACCAAGAAGAAAAAAATGTATTAAACAAATAAAGTCCAACTGAATTAGCTGTTTCTGTTTTTCATAGCCGATGCAATCTGTCAGATATGTATGTATATATACACTGCTCAAAAAAATAAAGGGAACACTTAAACAACACAATGTAACTCCAAGTCAATCACACTTCTATGAAATCAAACTGTCCACTTAGGAAGCAACACTGATTGACAATAAATTTCACATGCTGTTGTGCAAATGGAATAGACAAAAGGTGGAAATTATAGGCAATTAGCAAGACACCCCCAAAAAAGGAGTGATTCTGCAGGTGGTGACCACAGACCACTTCTCAGTTCCTATGCTTCCTGGCTGATGTTTTGGTCACTTTTGAATGCTGGCGGTGCTCTCACTCTAGTGGTAGCATGAGACGGAGTCTACAACCCACACAAGTGGCTCAGGTAGTGCAGTTCATCCAGGATGCCACATCAATGCGAGCTGTGGCAAAAAGGTTTGCTGTGTCTGTCAGCGTAGTGTCCAGAGCATGGAGGCGCTACCAGGAGACAGGCCAGTACATCAGGAGATGTGGAGGAGGCCGTAGGAGGGCAACAACCCAGCAGCAGGACCGCTACCTCCGCCTTTGTGCAAGGAGGTGCACTGCCAGAGCCCTGCAAAATGACCTCCAGCAGGCCACAAATGTGCATGTGTCAGCATATGGTCTCACAAGGGGTCTGAGGATCTCATCTCGGTACCTAATGGCAGTCAGGCTACCTCTGGCGAGCACATGGAGGGCTGTGCGGCCCCACAAAGAAATGCCACCCCACACCATGACTGACCCACCGCCAAACCGGTCATGCTGGAGGATGTTGCAGGCAGCAGAACGTTCTCCACGGCGTCTCCAGACTCTGTCACGTCTGTCACATGTGCTCATGTGCTCAGTGTGAACCTGCTTTCATCTGTGAAGAGCACAGGGCGCCAGTGGCGAATTTGCCAATCTTGGTGTTCTCTGGCAAATACCAAACGTCCTGCACGGTGCTGGGCTGTACGCACAACCCACACCTGTGGACGTCGGGCCCTCATACCACCCTCATGGAGTCTGTTTCTGACCGTTTGAGCAGACACATGCACATTTGTGGCCTGCTGGAGGTCATTTTGCAGGGCTCTGGCAGTGCACCTCCTTGCACAAAGGCGGAGGTAGCGGTCCTGCTGCTGGGTTGTTGCCCTCCTACGGCCTCCTCCACGTCTCCTGATGTACTGGCCTGTCTCCTGGTAGCGCCTCCATGCTCTGGACACTACGCTGACAGACACAGCAAACCTTTTTGCCACAGCTCGCATTGATGTGGCATCCTGGATGAACTGCACTACCTGAGCCACTTGTGTGGGTTGTAGACTCCGTCTCATGCTACCACTAGAGTGAGAGCACCGCCAGCATTCAAAAGTGACCAAAACATCAGCCAGGAAGCATAGGAACTGAGAAGTTGTCTGTGGTCACCACCTGCAGAATCACTCCTTTTTTGGGGGTGTCTTGCTAATTGCCTATAATTTCCACCTTTTGTCTATTCCATTTGCACAACAGCATGTGAAATGTATTGTCAATCAGTGTTGCTTCCTAAGTGGACAGTTTGATTTCACAGAAGTGTGATTGACTTGGAGTTACATTGTGTTGTTTAAGTGTTCCCTTTATTTTTTTGAGCAGTGTATATATATATATATATATATATATATATATATATATATATATATATATATATATATATATATATATATATATATATTGTGATGACTCAATAGCTGTATTGCAAGCAAAACAAATTCATTGGGTAATATGAGTCTTAGATCGATGGCAGGCCAGGTCTTGTTGAAGTAGGCATGTTGTGATTAACCGAGCAGCATCAGGAGTGGGAGTTCTACTGGACTGCATCCTGGCCAATAAGTTGAATTAATAGGAAAGCTTCCATGATATGATCCTGGTGTTTGGGCAGAGTTAATAGGCCAGCACTTTTCTCTGTACATAATAATCAACATCTAAGAGTTGGCGCCTGATTGCTGACTGGATTTACGGCAGCCCGTGACCATGCTGATGTTTCTATTCTCCTTCTTGTGCGTTGTGGAAACAAATGACTTCTATAAATCATCCAGACAATTATTGCAGGCATAATCTAATCAAGTATAAGCATTTAAATTCACAGACCTTTTATCCTGGGCCAAACGGTAAACACTGGGCACAGGCGTCAATTCAACGTCTATTCCATGTTGGTCCAGAGTCATTTCATTGAAATGACGTGGAAACAACATTGATGTACATAGCCTCGTTATTGTTATTTTATTGTTGCTCTTTTATTTTTGACAAATTTTTTACTCTGCATTGTTGTTTAAGGCCTTGTAAGTAAGCATTTCATGGTAAGGTCTACACTTGTATTCGGCGCATGTGACAAATACAAATTGATTTGATTCAACCAATGTGTGCCCAATGGGTAGACAGTTTGGTGGGGGGGTGAATTACATTTCTATGGTATGTTAACAGTTGTTTAAACCCAGCACTTTTGTTCACTGGCTCTGTATTGTGTCTCGGAGAAGAACGAGAGGGAGAGAGAGAGAGAGAGGAGAGAGGGTGGAATGCGAGAGAGGGAGATAGAAGGGGGTCTCTCTCCATGCTCCCGTGAATCTCATTCAGAAAGAGAATGAAAACACTATTCACTGGGAGATTCACTTTAACAGTGAGGAGAATAGAAATAAAACCTGGGGAATGACCTTGGTCGTTGAATTTCCTCCTCGCGGGGGTTATTTTCTCCCTCACTTCACCTGTTTTATTCACATACTGGCACAATAACAGACAGGAGACCTGGGTATAGGCCCTCAGAATCTCTGTTAGCCCTGTGCATTTTCATTTTCCAAGCCAAAATAAGATTCTGCACATACGCCACTATGGGGGCTGTTTTGTTTCATGAACCTTGAACAGGAAGTCGTGCAGTAATTGATGGATTGATGAGCAGGATGGGGCGGAGACATACCAGTGTTCATGTGGGACTGTCTATTGTAAATGATATATGTGGGACTGTCTATTGTAAATGACAAATGGAGCTAGGGAGAGAGGCAACAAACACAGAAAAGTAACACAGAATTGCTAACTCAATACTGTATCACAAAATTATCCATGGGAGCGGAATCGATAATGATGTTCCAAAATATAGCTTTATAATTTCTAATTTAGACACTACAGGCCACAATGCAGCATTATTGTACCTTCTAACTGCAGACAGTTATTGTTAACAAATTTATGTTTAATAGTTAACCTCAGTTTTCAAAACTCATGCAACAGTACAGAGAAACTCAATTCACAATTGATCTCTTCATCATTTCCAAATCAACGCAAAATCAACAGAAAATGTCACCATGTCATTGGATTTAGGTTAAAAGTTGGGTGAAAAAAATACTAAATTCCTTTACGTTGATGACATTTTGCAAATCCAATCAGTTTTCCACATTGATTCACAATGTCATCACCTTTAATTTTTTGGGGTTGAAATGGAGAGGATACAACGTTGATTCAACCAGTTTTTGCCCAGTGGGAATAACTGCAGCTCCCACAGTCCTAAACTCCATTAACTTTATTCATAAACACATTACCAGCCTAACAACAGTATCTTTGCTGTTGCATCAACATGTAATCTGAGGGCATGTGGCCACCACACACTATAAGACATATTTCATTCTGTAATCTAGGGGCATGTGGCCACCACACACAGTAATGTACATATTTCATTCTGTAATCTAGGGGGCATGTGGCCACCACACACAGTAATGTACATATTTCATTCTGTAATCTAGGGGCATGTGGCCCCCACACACAGTAATGTATATATTTCATTCTGTAATCTAGGGGCATGTTGTCACGTTCCTGACCTGTTTTCTGTTAGTTTTTGTATGTGTTAGTTGGTCAGGACGTGAGTTTGGGTGGGCAGTCTATGTTTTCTGTTTCTATGTTGGTTTAAGGGTGACCTGATATGGCTCTCAATTAGAGGCAGGTGGTTTTCATTTCCTCTGATTGAGAGTCATATTAAGGTAGGTGTTTTCACACTGTTTGTTGTGGGTGGTTGTCTCCTGTGTCAGTGTCTGTATGTTACGCCACACGGGACTGTTTCGGTATCGTTCGTTCGGTTTGTATGTAGTCTGTTTCCTGTTTATGCGTTCTTCGTGTTATATGTAAGTTCGTGTCCAGGTCTGTCTACATCGTTTATTTGTTTTGTAGTTTATCAAGTATAGTTCGTTTTGTGTCTTGTTTAATAAATCATTATGTATTCACAACCCGCTGCATTTTGGTCGAATCACTACTCCTCCTTTTCGGTTGAAGAGGAGGAGGAATTCCGTTACACATGTGGCCACCACACACAGTAATGTACATATTTCATTCTGTAATCTAGGGGGCATGTGGCCACCACACACAGTAATGTACATATTTCATTCTGTAATCTAGGGGGCATGTGGCCACCACACACAGTAATGTACATATTTCATTCTGTAATCTAGGGGGCATGTGGCCACCACACACAGTAATGTACATATTTCATTCTGTAATCTAGGGGGCATGTGGCCACCACACACAGTAATGTACATATTTCATTCTGTAATCTAGGGGGCATGTGGCCACCACACACAGTAATGTACATATTTCATTCTGTAATCTAGGGGGCATGTGGCCACCACACACAGTAATGTACATATTTCATTCTGTAATCTAGGGGGCATGTGGCCACCACACACAGTAATGTACATATTTCATTCTGTAATCTAGGGGCATGTGGCCACCACACACTATAAGACATATTTCATTCACAAGGTGAAGCCCAGTGGGCTAGTTCAGAAGGGATACCATGAAAATACAACACAACTCCTGCGTCGATGTTCATCTTGATCAGAGACCTGGGGTTTGGTGTGTCTATCATTAGACGTCTACCCAGTCATCATCAGCATACCCTACGCTACCCATCAGCATACCCTACGCTACCCATCAGCATACCCTACGCTACCCATCAGCATACCCTACGCTAACCATCAGCATACCCTACGCTAACCATCAGCATACCCTACGCTAACCATCAGCATACCCTACGCTAGCCATCAGCATACACTACCCATCAGCATACCCTACGCTACCCATCAACATACTCTACGCATCAGCATACCCTATGCTACCCATCAGCATACCCTACGCTACCCATCAGCATACCCTACGCTAGCCATCAGCATAACCTACGCTAGCCATCAGCATACACTACCCATCAGCATACCCTATGCTACCCATCAGCATACCCTACGCTACCCATCAGCATACCCTACGCTAACCATCAGCATAACCTACGCTAGCCATCAGCATACACTACCCATCAGCATACCCTACGCTACCCATCAGCATACCCTACGCTACCCATCAGCATACCCTACGCTAACCATCAGCATAACCTACGCTAGCCATCAGCATACACTACCCATCAGCATACACTACGCTACCCATCAACATACTCTACGCATCAGCATACCCTACGCTACCCATCAGCATACCCTACGCTACCCATCAGCATACCCTACGCTACCCATCAGCATACCCTACGCTACCCATCAGCATACCCTACGCTAACCATCAGCATAACCTACGCTAGCCATCAGCATACACTACCCATCAGCATACACTACGCTACCCATCAACATACTCTACGCATCAGCATACCCTACGCTACCCATCAGCATACCCTACGCTAACCATCAGCATACCCTACGCTAACCATCAGCATACACTACCCATCAGCATACCCTACGCTACCCATCAACATACTCTACCCATCAGCATACCCTACGCTACCCATCAGCATACCCTACGCTACCCATCAGCATAACCTATGCTAGCCATCAGCATACACTACCCATCAGCATACCCTACGCTACCCATCAGCATACCATACACTACCCATCAGCATACCCTACGCTAACCATCAGCATACCCTACGCTACCCATCAGCATACCCTACGCTAACCATCAGCATACACTACCCATCAGCATACCCTACGCTACCCATCAGCATAACCTATGCTAGCCATCAGCATACACTACCCATCAGCATACCCTACACTACCCATCAGCATACCATACACTACCCATCAGCATACCATACACTACCCATCAGCATACCCTACGCTAACCATCAGCATAACCTACGCTAGCCATCAGCATACACTACCCATCAGCATACCCTACGCTACCCATCAGCATACCCTACGCTACCCATCAACATACCCTACGCTAACCATCAACATACCCTACGCTACCCATCAGCATACCCTACGCTAACCATCAGCATAACCTACGCTAGCCATCAGCATACACTACCCATCAGCATACACTACGCTACCCATCAACATACTCTACGCATCAGCATACCCTACGCTACCCATCAGCATACCCTACGCTACCCATCAGCATACCCTACGCTACCCATCAGCATACCCTACGCTACCCATCAGCATACCCTACGCTAACCATCAGCATAACCTACGCTAGCCATCAGCATACACTACCCATCAGCATACACTACGCTACCCATCAACATACTCTACGCATCAGCATACCCTACGCTACCCATCAGCATACCCTACGCTAACCATCAGCATACCCTACGCTAACCATCAGCATACACTACCCATCAGCATACCCTACGCTACCCATCAACATACTCTACCCATCAGCATACCCTACGCTACCCATCAGCATACCCTACGCTACCCATCAGCATAACCTATGCTAGCCATCAGCATACACTACCCATCAGCATACCCTACGCTACCCATCAGCATACCATACACTACCCATCAGCATACCCTACGCTAACCATCAGCATACCCTACGCTACCCATCAGCATACCCTACGCTAACCATCAGCATACACTACCCATCAGCATACCCTACGCTACCCATCAGCATAACCTATGCTAGCCATCAGCATACACTACCCATCAGCATACCCTACACTACCCATCAGCATACCATACACTACCCATCAGCATACCATACACTACCCATCAGCATACCCTACGCTAACCATCAGCATAACCTACGCTAGCCATCAGCATACACTACCCATCAGCATACCCTACGCTACCCATCAGCATACCCTACGCTACCCATCAACATACCCTACGCTAACCATCAACATACCCTATGTTACCCATTAAGTTGTGTAATGGGCTGGGATTTAATGAAATAGGTCCATATGTGCAGTAGTCTTTATGGGGGTATTTGAAGCTCCCGTGAGAGTCCAACAGATAAACAGCTCAGCGGTGACTGACTGACTGACAGTTAGTTCATTTACACCAGCCTCTGCAGCTCCTGCAGTGTGGGAATAGCTCTGACATCAGCCTGGCAGGATCAGACATGGACTCCTTTCACAGGGGTGTGAACACAGGAACAAACCACACTAACAACACCCAGCAGTAAGTAGAACGAGAGAGAGAGAGAGAGAGAGAGAGAGAGAGAGAGAGAGAGAGAGAGAGAGAGAGAGAGAGAGAGACAAAGACTTTTGGACTGAGCAGCTCCACTCCACTCCGGGTGAGAACCCGTTGATTTGAAATAATAGGTCTGTGTTCTGATTTCCCATGCAAGAAAACTTCACAGGATGGCTGCCACATCACTTGTTTTCACATATCAAAGCACACAGATAGATCAGTGAAGAATAAATGAGATGTTTGATTGAACCCACGGAGCCTGATAGGAGAAGGAGAGGCCTGTTTCTGAAGAAGATCAGACCAGAAGAAATGCATTACGTAATCGGATTACTTTTTATGAGTAACTAGTAATGTAACGCGTTGGTTATTTAGTTACTTTGTCAAGTAAGGCGAGCGTTATTTTCGGAATCTCTGCCGGGCGCATGTTTCCATGATCCAATCTCGACTTGTTTCCTCATTTAGTTCTTGATCAAGAGGAGAAAGGCTGTTTGGAGAAATGTCATGACAGCTGCTGTCCATAAAAATGTATAGAGGGCGTACTTCTCATCTTTGCCATTGATCGCTTCTGTGATAGCAAAGCCCATAGAGGGTTTGCACTTCCATCTAGTGGCAAGTGTTCACTCTATACATCTCTATGGGTTCGTGTACGCGCGGTCTAATCAGAACTGAGATTTTGAATGAAAAGATAGGAAATTTGTACAGATGTTCGGCTTACAGTATATATGGCTAATGAAGCAGCCCATATATAGCACAGCACTTGTAGACCAGCACCACAGGAATGGAGCGCCACAGATGAAAGGAAAAACTGGTGATACAAACCTGAGTAAGTAGCAGAGCGCGGTTCGCCTCGACAGCTGCTTACTGTTGCCCACAGAGGGTAAATTAACTCTGAAGATGATCAAAAACAACAATTATGCGATCCTTTGCTGAGTAAACACTTTGTAGGCTCTCTTTCATGTCCAGTAGCACTTATCTGAATATTTACGGATGAGGAGAATTTAGAGACAGCCTACTGTGTGCAAATTGAAACAAAATGTAATTTTCCTGATCTGACAGTTGTACCAGGCCTTTCAACACATCCTGGTGTGGATGTCTTGAACTGAACAAAGCAGGCTGGGCGTCTTCCACAGGAGCATCACCTAAGTAAAGACGATCACTGACAACACAGGGAGCTTCAGCACTGCCCTCCACAGCAGCACAGCAAACATCATGAAATGCCATGTGCCATATAACCCACTACTCTGGTGTCTCCTGCTCTCTTCATCTCCCCATGCTGTGCGGTAGAAAGCAGTCTGTGGTGCAAGCTGCTTCTTCGTTTTGTCTGGAAAACCATTTATGAAGGCCCCCGACTGGTGCTTAACAGGTTGACCCCAAAAAGAATGAGGTTACACATTTAAATATCAGAACCTTTCCCAGTGCTGCCAATCATGCAAGATGATACAGGCCATGCAACTTAATCAATCTGGAGCAGGCTGAGACGGCTGGCAGAAGGGAAAATTATTACAGATAAGGCAGGCTTGGCTTTAGATGCCGTGTCCCTTTTGAACCAGTATTATCTACTATACCCTCCTCTGATGGAGCTCTGTCTTCTTCTGCATTCCATTCTTGTAACCGTGCTGTTTACCCATTCATTTCCATTCTTGTAACCGTGCTGTTTACCCATTCATTTCCATTCTTGTAACCGTGCTGTTTACCCATTCATTTCCATTCTTGTAACCGTGCTGTTTACCCATTCATTTCCATTCTTGTAACCGTGCTGTTTACCCATTCATTTCCATTCTTGTAACCGTGCTGTTTACCCATTCATTTCCATTCTTGTAACCGTGCTGTTTACCCATTCATTTCCATTCTTGTAACCGTGCTGTTTACCCATTCATTTCCATTCTTGTAACCGTGCTGTTTTCCCATTTATTTCCAATCCGTCTTTTTACGGCACTGGACAGTGAGTGTGTTGGCACAACCAGGATCATCAGCCCTCTCTGATATTTCGTTTAACCGAAGGATATGAACGAATGCACCAGTCAGAAGGGCAGGGTGAAAATATAGCCCCCTACTGAGCCACAACACAATGGCAAAATGTCACAAAAGCTAAATGTCAAATTACCTGAGGAAAACAAGATGCCACCATGACAGGATAGCACATAGTGTGTAAATGCGATAGGGCTCTGAATTGTCACATTGTATAATGATGATTTTCTGGTAAACTACTATACTATTTGCTGTGTGCCTGTGGCTAAACCTGAGCACTTCTGTGAGTTTTTCACATCACACTCAAACGTACATCCAAAAACAATACAATGGGCCGTGAACAAACTAGGTTACGACATCACTCAACAATATCAAACTAGGTTACGACATCACTCAACAATATCAAACTAGGTTACGACATCACTCAACAATATCAAACTAGGCTACGACATCAATCAACAATATCAAACTAGGTTACGACATCACTCAACAATATCAAACTAGGCTACGACATCACTCAACAATATCAAACTAGGTTACGACATCACTCAACAATATCAAACTAGGCTACGACATCACTCAACAATATCAAACTAGGTTACGACATCACTCAACAATATCAAACTAGGCTACGACATCACTCAACAATATCAAACTAGGCTACGACATCACTCAACAATATGAAACTAGGTTACGACATCACTCAACAATATCAAACTAGGTTACGACATCACTCAACAATATCAAACTAGGCTACGACATCACTCAACAATATCAAACTAGGCTACGACATCAATCAACAATATCAAACTAGGCTACGACATCAATCAACAATATCAAACTAGGTTACGACATCACTCAACAATATCAAACTAGGCTACGACATCACTCAACAATATCAAACTAGGCTACGACATCACTCAACAATATCAAACTAGGCTACGACATCACTCAACAATATCAAACTAGGTTACGACATCAATCAACAATATCAAACTAGGTTACGACATCAATCAACAATATCAAACTAGGTTACGACATCACTCAACAATATCAAGCTAGGCTACGACATCACTCAACAATATCAAACTAGGCTACGACATCAATCAACAATATCAAACTAGGTTACGATATCAATCAACAATATCAAACTAGGTTACGACATCACTCAACAATATCAAACTAGGCTACGACATCAATCAACAATATCAAACTAGGTTACGACATCACTCAACAATATCAAACTAGGCTACGACATCACTCAACAATATCAAACTAGGCTACGACATCACTCAACAATATCAAACTAGGTTATGACATCAATCAACAATATCAAACTAGGTTACGACATCAATCAACAATATCAAACTAGGTTACGACATCACTCAACAATATCAAGCTAGGCTACGACATCACTCAACAATATCAAACTAGGCTACGACATCACTCAACAATATCAAACTAGGTTATGACATCAATCAACAATATCAAACTAGGTTACGACATCAATCAACAATATCAAACTAGGTTACGACATCACTCAACAATATCAAGCTAGGCTACGACATCAATCAACAATATCAAACTAGGTTACGACATCACTCAACAATATCAAACTAGGCTACGACATCAATCAACAATATCAAACTAGGTTACGATATCAATCAACAATATCAAACTAGGTTACGACATCACTCAACAATATCAAACTAGGCTACGACATCACTCAACAATATCAAACACAGCACATCGTTTGAACGGCTGCTTTTGAAAGCTTTCATCGGAGTAAATATGCAACAGGAATCAATAGAGCAACTGAGACAAGCTGTGTGGTTCAGACAAGCTGTGTGGTTGAGACAAGTTGTGTGGTTGAGACAATCTGTGTGGTTGAGACAAGCTGTGTGGTTGAGACAAGCTGTGTGGTTGAGACAAGCTGTGTGGTTGAGACAAGCTGTGTGGTACAGACAATCTGTGTGGTTGAGACAAGCTGTGTGGTTGAGACAAGCTGTGTGGTTCAGACAAGCTGTGTGGTTCAGACAAGCTGTGTGGTTCAGACAAGCTGTGTGGTTCAGACAAGCTGTGTGGTTCAGACAAGCTGTACGGTTCAGACAAGCTGTACGTTGAGACAAGCTGTGTGGTTCAGACAAGCTGTGTGGTTCAGACAAGCTGTGTGGTTCAGACAAGCTGTGTGGTTCAGACAAGCTGTGTGGTTCAGACAAGCTGTGTGGTTGAGACAAGCTGTGTGGTTCAGACAAGCTGTGTGGTTCAGACAAGCTGTGTGGTTGAGACAAGCTGTGTGGTTCAGACAAGCTGTGTGGTTCAGACAAGCTGTGTGGTTCAGACAAGCTGTGTGGTTCAGACAAGCTGTGTGGTTCAGACAAGCTGTGTGGTTCAGACAAGCTGTGTGGTTGAGACAAGCTGTGTGGTTCAGACAAGCTGTGTGGTTCAGACAAGCTGTGTGGTTCAGACAAGCTGTGTGGTTCAGACAAGCTGTGTGGTTGAGTGCAAAATAAATAAACACTGCTGTGGGTCTCATCGAAAGTGTTGGGTCTACGAAGTATGGAATTCAAAACGAGTTTAGGTATGGAGAGTATCTGAGGGATGGGATAGTGCTGTAGGGAGCTCTCGCAGTAGATACATTGTAATGAGTAATCAATAAAACAATGGCATTTTCAGTGGGAATTAGATATTCACAGGCCTTTTTCCTCAAAGGCAAAAGTCTAAATGAGAAAAGTCTTCACATCAATAAAGTTGCAGGATCACATGTATCCATTTGACTGGTATAAATGCATGAAGGATTTGTAGAGTGGAAAGGAGTGATTTTATGCCATCCCCTTCAGCCCTCGACCACAAAGTAACACAGTTGGAGAGGAAATACCTCTTCATCTACATGTACAACTCCTGCAAGAAAAACCTTGATGACAAAAAATCTTCAGAGTGATTCAAGCAAATTACCTTAAGGACGAGGTTAAGGACATGTGGAAGGGTTAAGGACATGTGGAAGGGTTAAGGACATGTGGAAGGGTTAAGGACATGTGGAAGGGTTAAGGACATGTGAGAGGGTTAAGGACATGTGGAAGGGTTAAGGACATGTGGAAGGGTTAAGGACATGTGGAAGGGTTAAGGACATGTGGAAGGGTTAAGGACATGTGGAAGGGTTAAGGACATGTAGAGGGTTAAGGACATGTAGAGGGTTAAGGACATGTGGAAGGGTTAACCCTTCTACATGTCCTTAACCCTTCCACATGTCCTTAACCCTTCTACATGTCCTTAACCCTTCCACATGTCCTTAACCCTTCCACATGTCCTTAACCCTGTCATATGACCATGTTTACAAGTACACTTCCACATCCACACGCTCAATGTGTCACGTTCCTGACCTGTTTTCCTTTGTTATGTATTTGTTTTAGTTGGTCAGGGCGTGAATTGGGTGGGTTGGTCTAGGTTTCTATTTCTATGTGGGGTTTTGTGTTCGGCCTGGTATGATTCTCAATCAGAGACAGGTGTGTATCGTTTGTCTCTGATTGAGAGTCATACTAAGGCAGCCAGGGTTTCACTGGTGGTTTGTGGGTGTTTGTTCCTGTGTCAGCGTTTGGGCCACACAGGACTGTTGCAGGTTAGTCACGTTTGTTGTTTTGTTAATTTGTAGTGTTTGTTGGTTTGCCATTAAATAATGAACACTTACCAATCCGCATCTTGGTCCGATCCATGCTCTTCCTCGTCTGAGGAGGAGAACGACATTGACAGCCGTTACAGAAACACCCACCAAACCAGGACCAAGCGGATTGGAGAAGGACGGCAAGAACAAAAGCAATGGAGAGAAGAGGAATGGACATGGGAGCAAATATTCAACGGAGAAGGACCCTGGGCTAAGGTGGGAGAGAATTGCCGCTCTCGGGAGGAGAAGGAGGCAGCCACAGCCCAGGAGCGCTGGTATGAGGAGGCAGCACGTAAGAGAGGCTGGAAGCCCGAGAGGCTCACCCAAAAATTTCTTGGGGGGGGGCTAAAGGGGAGTGTGGCGAAGCCGGGTTGGTTACCTGAGCCAACTCCCCGGGCTTACCGTGGAGTGAGAGGGCGTCGTACTGGTCAGACACCGTGTTATGCGGTAAAGCGCACGGTGTCCCCAGTACGCGTGCTTAGCCCAGTGCGGGCTATTCCACCTTGCCGCACTGGTAGGGCTAGGTTGGGCATCGAGCCGGATGCCATGAAGCCGGCCCAACGTATCTGGCCTCCAGTACGTCTCCTCGGGCCGGCGTACATGGCACCAGCCTTACAGGTGGTGTCCCCGGTTCGCCTGCATAGCCCAGTGCGGGTTATTCCACCT
Source organism: Salvelinus namaycush (assembly GCF_016432855.1). NCBI lineage: Eukaryota > Metazoa > Chordata > Actinopteri > Salmoniformes > Salmonidae > Salvelinus > Salvelinus namaycush. Next base: position 8,939,244 of record NC_052307.1, read on the forward strand.
CGCCGCACTGGCAGGGCTACGGGGACCACTCAACCTGGTAAGGTTGGGGAGGCTTGGTGCTCAAGAGCGCGTGTCCTCCTTCACGGTCCGGCATATCCGGCGCCACCTTCCCACCCCAGCTCAGTACCACCAGTGCCTACTCCACGCACCAGGCTTCCAGTGCGTTTCCAGAGCCCTGTTCCTCCTCCACGCACTCTCCCTATGGTGCGTGTCTCCAGCTCAGTGCCTCCAGTTCCGGTACCACGCACCAGGCCTACTGTGCGCCTCAGCAGGTCAGAGTCGGCCGTCTGCCCAACGCCGCCTGCACTGCTCGTCTGTCCAGCGCCGTCTGAACTGCCTGCCTGCCCAGCACCATCTGAGCCATCCGTCTGCCCAGCGCCGTCTGAGCCATCCGTCTGCCCAGCGCCGTCTGAGCCATCCGTCTGCCCAAGGCCGTCTGAGCCATCCGTCTGCCCAGCGCCATCTGAGCCATCCGTCTGCCCAGCGCCATCTGAGCCATCCGTCTGCCCAGCGCCATCTGAGCCATCCGTCTGCCACGAGCCTTCAGAGCCGCCCGTCTGTCCCGAGCCATTAGAGCCGTCCGTCAGTCAGGAGCCGCTAGAGCCGTCCGTCAGTCAGGAGCTGCCAGAGACGCCAGCCAGTCAGGAGCTGCCAGAGACGCCAGCCAGTCAGGAGCTGCCAGAGACGCCAGCCAGTCAGGAGCTGCCAGAGACGCCAGCCAGTCAGGAGCTGCCAGATCCGCCAGCCAGTCAGGAGCTGCCAGATCCGCCAGCCAGTCAGGAGCTGCCAGAACTGCCCTTCAGTCATGAGCTGCCCTCCAGTCATGAGCTGCCCTCCAGTCATGAGCTGCCCTCCAGTTATGAGCTGCCCTCCAGTTATGAGCTGCCCTCCAGTCATGAGCTGCCCTCCAGTCATGAGCTGCCCTCCAGTCATGAGCTGCCCTCCAGTCATGAGCTGCCCTACAGTCATGAGCTGCCCTACAGTCATGAGCTGCCCTACAGTCATGAGCTGCCACTCAGTCCGGAGCTGCCACTCAGTCCGGAGCTGCCCCTTATCCTGGTGCTGCCCCTTATCCTGGTGCTGCCCCTTATCCTGGTGCTGCCCCTTATCCTGGTGCTGCCCCTCAGTCAACTGCTACCCCTCAGTCTGTTACTGCCTTTTGGAATAGCGGGATTGACATGGAGGGTGAATATTGGGAGGAGGCCACGGAAGCGGGGGTTGACTATGGTGGGGTGGGGACCACGACCAGCGCCAGAGCCGCCACCGTGGACAGACGCCCACCCAGACCCTCCCCTAGACTTTGTGCTGGTGCGCCCGGAGTTCGCACCTTAAGGGGGGGGTTCTGTCACGTTCCTGACCTGTTTTCCTTTGTTATGTATTTGTTTTAGTTGGTCAGGGCGTGAATTGGGTGGGTTGGTCTAGGTTTCTATTTCTATGTGGGGTTTTGTGTTCGGCCTGGTATGATTCTCAATCAGAGACAGGTGTGTATCGTTTGTCTCTGATTGAGAGTCATACTAAGGCAGCCAGGGTTTCACTGGTGGTTTGTGGGTGTTTGTTCCTGTGTCAGCGTTTGGGCCACACAGGACTGTTGCAGGTTAGTCACGTTTGTTGTTTTGTTAATTTGTAGTGTTTGTTGGTTTGCCATTAAATAATGAACACTTACCAATCCGCATCTTGGTCCGATCCATGCTCCTCCTCGTCTGAGGAGGAGAACGACATTGACAGCCGTTACACAATGTCATTTTGTGCACAAGGTTTCATTCACTTGTCTTGCTAACAAACTGGTTGCTACAGTGCTCAGTATGGATGTGTGAGTGAGCAGTTGTTCCATCCATCTGTGTGTGAGGAGAAACTGGAGACCACACATTTAGCACACTCCCTCTTGTTTATCCCTCGTGTTATATTGGCTTTTGTCTGTGATTCTCAACCTTGGATTATTCCCTTTCTACATGAGCACTCCCACAGACCAGGGTAAATGGCTGGCTTGCTCACGCAGAGCCAATCTGATCTGAACAAGCATGATGCTAATCTCCTCAAGCTAACAGGCTGGCCAGGAGAAATTAGATAGCATGGCGGCTAAAAGCCACTCTGGACTACTGGACATCCAATCTGAACAATAAAAACAACAGAACCTAATGGAATTCTGTTGTCTGTTAGCTACGTGCCTTTATCCAATTCCATTATGAATCATCATTTACTACACAAGGCAACAGGTAACATGTTGAATGCCAACATTCCCTGTGGAGTCATCACCACCAAAATGGTTTCATAGAGAATCAGGGTTGCCCGACCCTTGTGCAAAGTTAAATATTGGTGTGTCTATATCTGAGGAACAGATACAGTACAGTACAGAGGGAATAGTGCAGCCTAGCCTGTTGTACTGGTACAGGTTGCCCTGACCCTCACCTGCTCTGTGACTTAGCCATGCTCCACCTAATTGGATATCATGCTTTAGACACCTTTAGAACTGATTAGACCCAAGCCAAGCCAATCACAGCACAGAGCTCACTGGTCATGTCAACATCCTCAGACGCAACCGTAGTGTACCATTAGCCATTAGCAATACAGCGAAAAGCCATTTAAGATTCCGTATATGGGGCTGAACTTATTGGTTCCTATTGGTTAAGACCATTTAATGGTTACAGTTAGGACTGTTATGCGACCATATTACCGCTACACCGACCGTCATGAGTCATGATCGCAGTAAAATTCCACGTGACCCTTGAGTCAAGTTAATGTCCTTATATGCACTCTGGACATGCTTTGTTTGTACCCAACTCACTAACTACCATCAGGTCCTAATGGCCTGGTACTCAGGGCTCTATTGTCCCTCCATCAGGTCCTAATGGCCTGGTACTCAGTGTTCTATTGTCCCTCCATCAGGTCCTAATGGCATGGTACTCAGGGTTCTATTGTCCCTCCTTCAGGTCCTAATGGCCTGGTACTCAGGGCTCTATTGTCCCTCCATCAGGTCCTAATGGCCTGGTACTCAGGGCTCTATTGTCCCTCCATCAGGTCCTAATGGCATGGTACTCAGGGCTCTATTGTCCCTCCATCAGGTCCTAATGGCATGGTACTCGGGGCTCTATTGTCCCTCCATCAGGTCCTAATGGCCTGGTACTCAGGGCTCTATTGTCCCTCCATCAGGTCCTAATGGCATGGTACTCAGGGCTCTATTGTCCCTCCATCAGGTACTCAGGGCTCTATTGTCCCTCCATCAGGTCCTAATGGCATGGTACTCGGGGCTCTACTGTCCCTCCATCAGGTACTCAGGGCTCTATTGTCCCTCCATCAGGTACTCAGGGCTCTATTGTCCCTCCATCAGGTCCTAATAGTCTGGTACTCAGGTCTCCATTGTCCCTCTAACCGCTCTAACATCAATGCAAATGCAATCAAAAATTACATCAAACACTTATCATCAAAACAGCAGGCCTATCATACTGTTTTGATCAACTTGAAGAAAGAAGTTCAACAGTAGTTTGAAACAAAGTAAAACATGGTTGTTGTGGATGTTGTTTCAAAGCCTAACACAACAAAATGGACAGCATGATGATTCATTCAAAACACCCATAGAGTTTATGAGCCCAAGCCCGAAAACTCCCCCAGAATTAAAATTATGTTTGTGCCTTTATACAATACATAACCTACCGTATATTACACATGGCAGAAAAACATAAAACAAAACTGATTGAAGATGTCTTTGGTACATGATTGGTCTAGCCTATACTCCAAAACTAAACAATTTCCAGTAACCACCTTTGATAGTGGACTGCATTATTAGTCATACTGAATGGACTGGTTACCTTATGCTATGCTCCACAATTTGTCTGGGAGATAAAGTATAGCCCTAGGCAATGCTGTTGGTTTATTGGTTGTGCAGGGCGGCTTACAGAGTTAGCCTACAATTATATTTAATTTGTATTTGAGTTTGAATAACCTAGTAATAGGGCATGTTTTTATATGTTCATAATGAATTGGGTGACACATTACCTTTAGCAATACAGAATATCTCACCACCGTGCGTTTCCATCTCCTCCTCTATCCTTTATTCGCGCAGAGGGGCTGTCAACAGTTTAGTGAAATATGTTTTGTTTACGAAAACATGTTACTATCAATGTTCCCGAACATATTTCACTTGGTTTCCCAACTTAAGCACTGGGTAGTTCCAGGAACAAGGTTGGAGAGCCCATGGCATGCAAGAGCATGCTCCACCCACTGAGACAATTGGAAGTTAGGGATGTTAGGGACCATGATGGTATGAAGACCAGATTGGGAATTTAGCCAGGACACCAGGGTTAACACCACTACTCTTACAATAAGTGCCATGGGATCTTCAGTGACTACAGAGAGTCAGGACACCCGTTTAATATTCTATCCGAAAGACAGCACGCGTATACAGGGCAATGTCCCCAATCACTGCCATGGGGAATTGGGATATTTTTTTAGACCAGAGGGAAAGAGTGCCACCTACTGGCCTTCCAACACCATCTGGTTTCCCATCCATTAGGTTCAGAGGCAAGACAGCAGTGGATTTTAAAAAAAAAATGTGTTTAACTAGGCCAGTCAGTTAAGAACAAATTCTTATTTACAATGACGGCCTAGGAACAGTGGGCAGCCATGTTCAGGGCAGAACAACAGATTTTTACCTTGTCAGCTCTGGGATTCAATCTAGCAAACCTTTCGGTTACAGGCCCAACGCTCTAACCACTAGGCTACCTGCCGCCCCAGGGCGGTATGCTGCTGGAAAAGTATATGCTACACTGCAAAACAGCCAGAGGAGGAAAGCAGACAAAGTAAAGATTTCAAAAACAGAAACTCCTTCAGACATTCTACAGGATTGTAGACAAACTGATGCAATGCAAGTGCAAGTCCAGAGGCACATAGCCTAATTGCATGCTTGGTTGCTTAGCCCACTACTAACTACACCAGCTAGTTGTAAACTTAACAGTGTGTGACACTAATAATACATGTTGACTGACATGACACTTCAGCAGCCCATATCGGACCTCAGCCTCTGGCTTGAATCTCAATTCTTAAGATGTGAACAGTTTCATCACATGAACTAAACAGCACCGAGCAACCAGAGAGAGCAGTGGTTTGGACCAGTGAATACTGCACGGCATACGAGCTCCCCTCACATCATCTCAATCACACGGATGGTTTAGTGGGATGAACCGAAACACTAGATCTCCCTCCCGTCACAGATTCAACCAAAGGACGGATGACGTTTCTTCAATAAGTCATTTTCCTTGCTGTGTCACAGGACATTTTTGATTGCTAACTTCCTATATCAGCTGTGTCATGCAATTTTTCCAATGGAAATGTTTCATTAATTCAGTCACCACAACAATAGATCATGGCTATATACGGTATAACCCCTGCAGGGGCTGAAAAGGGTGTGTCTGATGGCTTTACTTTCAAGGAACACACAAGGGAGCGAGTACTATGTAAACGACTGGAACAGTACAGAAATAATGTACAGGGGGGAAGATCGGTAAACTGACAGAAAAACTATTGGTTGTAGTTTACAATCACTCTGTATAATTGGCAATCACGACATCTTCATAACACCATACGCAACACTTTTTGCTCTCGACGTATCATTTAACATATTGCCTTCATGTGAGAAGTTTTACAGGAACACCATCACTTTTTACAGTTACATTCATTAAAAACCTGATTATTTATTTTTTTAACAAAAAAAAAAAGGATTTGAACTGCCAATATCCTGCATGATTAAACCTACAGGCTCCCACTCTGAATTCAACAGCTTCCTGACGCTTTCAGGTTGACTTTTTAACCTTTACCATTCCCTCCCTCTCCCGCTAGATTTAAACATCCCTTTTACGAGTTCCTGCCTGCTCAGACTGTATGGTAGGGAGTGAAGGTAGAGCGAGAGAAAGAGAAAGAGAAAGAGAGAAAGATAAATAGAAAGAGAGAGAGAAAGAGAAAGAAAGAGAAAGAAAGAAAGAAAGAGAGAGAGAAAGAAAGAAAGGAGAGCGAGAGAGAGAGAGAGAGAGAGAGAGAGAAAGAGAGAGAGGTTCTGTGCTGTGGGTTCACACAAGTCTATGTGAGTGAGGATGAAAGATGGAGATCCTCCTTGGATAAAGAGACTATTCCTGCAGGTGGGGATTGTCAGCGTTCTACCTGCAGCTTCCAGCCTTAAGTCTGAAGACGCGGAGGAGACTCTGAACCTGTCAGCCCCACTCTATGATGTTTGCCTAATACCAGGATTACCGCTCCTTTCAGCCGGAAACCCAGCCTGCTAGCAAATAAACACCAGGCAGCTTAAACCAACTTCTGTAAACTGTACTCTGATATCGCAAACAGAGAAAGAGGAAGAGAAGCTTCAAAAGTATTCCCCTATGGAAACCAAACACATACTGGACATCAAATGTGCTTACTTAGTAGATATAGACAGATACTGTGGTCCAGCAATTTTCTCAAGAGTTTGTTCAATCATTAGACACATAGGGGAAAGCTCAGTGATTAAATTACCTCAGTAGATGTCAGGAGAACAGTGGTGAATGAATATGATGTTGCCCTGTGTAGGTAATCATACCAGCATTCAGCTCATTCAGCTCAAGGATACAGACAATGGAACTGCTGTGCAGTATCATGTCAATAATGTTGTAAATATGTGTTAACAGATAGCTGTTTCCTTTGTAACAGGTACAGTGTATTACACTTCACACCTCACTGGTGTGCACTGAGTATATAAAACATTAAGAACACCTGCTCTTTCCATGACATAGACTGACCAGGTGAATCCAGGTAAAAGCTACAGTATGATCCCTTATTGATGTGACTTGTTAAATCCACTTCAATCAGTGGAGATGAAGGGGAGGAGACAGGTTAAAGAAGTATTTTAAACCTTGAGACAATTGAGACATGGATTGTGTATGTGTGCCATTCAGACGGTGAATTGGCAAGACAAAATATTTAAGTGCCTTTGAACGGGGTATGGTAGTAGGCGCCAGGTTTATGTCAAGAACTGCAACGCTGCTGGGTTTTTCATGCTCAACAGTTTCCTGTGTGTATCAAGAACCATCCACCACCCAAAGGACATCCAGCCATCTTGACACAACTGTGGGATGCATTGTATATACTCAGTGTATACTCAGTGTATCATCAGTGTATCATCAGTGTATACTCAATGTATACTCAGTGTATGTATACTCAGTGTATGTATACTCAGTGTATGTATACTCAGTGTATGTATACTCAGTGTATGTATCCTCAGTGTATGTATCCTCAGTGTATCCTCAGTGTATACTCAGTGTATACTCAGTGTATACTCAGTGTATACTCAGTGTATATCATTAACCGATAAATCTCCACCATGAACCGACAGCCAACAAACAAAATGCAAATTCCAATTTCTGTATAAATTGTTTTCCCTGTGGAATGCATCCTCATCTTTTTCCATAGGGAGCTAAATCCACTAGCAGACTTCCATTAACATTTAATCCTGATTCCCTCTGTCAATGTGATTCATCATCACTGACTGACTGCTGGCTAACCTATCTGGGCCTTGAGATAAACACACTGGCTTGGGCCCTGGGTTTGTTCATGCAGATAAAATATCCACAAAGATGAGCACAATCTGAGTGAACTGCACCCGGCCCCGGCTATTTTGTCTAAGGCTCTCTGACGGAAGAGTTTCCATCTGTCTCTCTCTCTCTCCCTTTCTTTTTGCATGTTTCAGGTTGACGGGGAGCTTAAATCCAGGGGAAATGTTGATTAATGAGTTAGCTGAATAATGTAAATCAACTTAATGGAATTGAAGACACACAGTGTATATCCCTTTGAGACTGATTAGGTTCAAATATCCACTCAACTAATGGCAACACCAACCATGCCCCTGCTATCATTGATATCTGCTGCCATCATTGCTGTCATTGCTATCTGTTGCTATCTGCTGCAATGCTGGCTTTGGAAAGATGACATCCTTTCTTTCCCCCAATGAGTCTGTGGGTAAAACAACCACCACCTACACAACCAGCACCTATACAACAACCACCTACAGTATACAACGACCACCTATATAAACAATCAATCACATTTATTTACATTTATATACTTACATCAGCCGATGTCACAAAGTGCTGTACAGAAACCCAGCCTAAAACCCCAAACAGCAAGCAATGCAGGTGTAGAAGCACGGTGGCGAGGAAAAAGCCAGCAGCATACCACCCTGCATACCACTGCTGGCTTGCTTCTGAAGCTAAGCAGGTTTGGTCCTGGTCAGTCCCTGGATGGGAGACCAGATGCTGCTGGAAGTGGTGTTGGAGGGCCAGTAGGAGGCACTCTTTCCTCTGGTCTAAAAAATATATATCCCAATGCCCCAGGGCAGTGATTGGGGACACTACCCTGTGTCGGGTGCCGTCTTTCGGATGGGACGTTAAACGGGTGTCCTGACTCTCTGAGGTCATTAAAGATCCAATGGCACTTATTGTAAGAGTAGGGGTGTTAACCCCGGTGTCCTGGCTAAAGTCCCAATCTGGCCCTCAAACCATCACGGTCACCTAATAATCCCCAGTTTACAATTGGCTCATTCATCCCCCTCCTGTCCCCTGTAACTATTCCCCAGGTCGTTGCTGCAAATGAGAACGTGTTCTCAGTCAACTTACCTGGTAAAATAAAGGATAAATAAAATAAAATAAATCAAATAAAAAAACTCCCTAGAAAGGCCAGAACCTAGGAAGAAACCTAGAGAGGAACCAGGCTATGAGGGGTGGCAAGTCCTCTTCTGGCTGTGCCGGGTGGAGATTATAACAGAAAATGGCCACCACCTATACAACCACCACCTACATAACCACCACCTATACAGCTACCACCTATACAGCCACCACCTATAAAACAACCACCTATACAGCCACCAACTATACAGCCACCACCTACATAACCACCACCTATACAGCCACCTATACAGCCACCACCTATAAAACAACCACCTATACAGCCACCACCTATATAGCCACCTATACAGCCACCTATACAGCCACCTACAGTATAAACCACTACCTACACAGCCACCACCTGTACAACCACAACCTATACAGCCACCACCTGTACAACCAACCTCTACATAACTACCACCTATACAACCACCACCTACAGTATACACCACTACCTGCACAACCACCACCTACAGTCTACACTAGAGGTCGACCGATTAATCGGAATGACCGATTAATTAGGGCCGATTTCAAGTTTTCATAACAATCGGAAATCTGTAATTTTGGACGCCGATTTTGCAGATTAAAATATATATTTTTTACACCTTTATTTAAATAGGCAAGTCAGTTAAGAACACATTCTTATTTTCAATGACGGCCTAGGAACTGTGGGTTAACTGCCTTGTTCAGGGGCAGAACGACAGATTTTTACCTTGTCAGCTCAGGGATTCAATCTTGCAACCTTACGGTTAACTAGTCCAACGCTCTAACCACCTGCCTCACGAGGAGCCCGCCTGTCACGCGAATGCAGTAAGAAGCCAAGGTAAGTTGCTAGCTAGCATTAAACTTATCTTATAAAAAACAATCAATCAATCAATCAATCATAATCACTAGTTATAACTACACATGGCTACTTACTGACTACTTACTAGTTACTAGTTTATCTAGCGTGTCCTGCGTTGCATATAATCGATGCAGTGTGCAGTCGCGAAAAAGGACTGTCGTTACTCCAACGTGTACCTAACCATAAACATCAATGCCTTTCTTAAAATCAACACACAGAAGTATATATTTTTAAACCTGCATATTTAGCTAAAGGAAATACAGGTTAGCAGGCAATATTAACCAGGTGAAAGTGTCACTTCTCTTGCGTTCATTGCACGCAAAGTCAGGGTATATGCAACAGTTTGGGCCGCCTGGCTCATTGCGAACTAATTTGCCAGAATTTTACGTAAATATGACATAACTTTGAAGGTTGTGCAATGTAACAGGAATATTTAGACTGATGGATGCCACCCGTTAGATAAAATACGGAACGGTTCCGTATTTCACTGAAAGAATAAATGTTTTGTTTTCGAGATGACAGTTTCCGGATTCGACCATATTAATGACCTAAGGCTCGTATTTCTGTGTGTTATTATGCTATAATTAAGTCTATGATTTGATGAGCAGTCTGACTGAGCGATGGTGGGCACCAGCAGGCTCGTAAGCATTCATTCAAACAGCACTTTCGTGCGTTTTGCCAGCAGCTCTGCTGTTTATGAATTCAAGCCTATCAACTCCCGAGATTAGGCTGGTGTAACCGATGTGAAATGGCTAGCTAGTTAGCGGGGTGCGCGCTAATAGCGTTTCAAACGTCACTCGCTCTGAGACTTGGAGCAGTTGTTCCCCTTGCTCTGCATGGGTAACGCTGCTTCGAGGGTGGCTGTTGTCGATGTGTTCCTGGTTCGAGCCCAGGTAGGAGCGAAGAGAGGGACGGAAGCTATACTGTTACACTGGCAATACTAATGTGCCTATAAGAACATCCAATAATAAAAGGTATATGAAATACAAATGGAATAGAGAGAAATAGTCCTATAATTCCTATAATAACTACAACCTAAAACTTCTTACCTGGGAATATTGAAGACTCATGTTAAAAGGAACCACCAGCTTTCATATGTTCTCATGTTCTGAGCAAGGAACTTAAACGTTAGCTTTCTTACATGGCACATATTGCACTTTTACTTTCTTCTCCAACACTTTGTTTTTGCATTATTTAAACCAAATTGAACATGTTTCATTATTTATTTGACGCTAAATTGATTTTATTGATGTATTATATTAAGTTAAAATAAGTGTTCATTCAGTATTGTTGTAATTGTCATTATTACAAATACATTTTAAAAATCGGCCGATTAATCGGTATCTGCTTTTTTTGTCCTCCAATAATCGGTAGCGGTATCGGCGTTGAAAAATCATAATCGGTCGACCTCTAGTATACACCACTAACTGCACAACCACAACCTATACAACCACCACTTATACAGACACCACCTATACAACCACCACCTACAGTATACAACCATGACCTATACAACCACTGCCTATACAACCACTACAGTTTACAACCTGTACCTATACAACCTGTACCTATACAACCACCACCTATACAACCACTACAGTTTACAACCACTACACTATACCACCACTATAGTTTACATCATCTACCTATACAACCACCACCTACACAACCTGTACCTATATAACCACTACCTACAATCTACAACCACCACATATATAACCACTACCTATACAACCGCCACCTACAGTCTACAACCAGTATCTATACAACCACCACCTACAGTCTACAACCACTACCTATATAACCACTACCTATACAACCACCACCCACACCATACCACCATCACGCTTAACCCAAGGACAAGTCTCGTATCCAGGAGTTCAGATAGCAATTACTTGCAGTAACAATGAAATCTGTCTGCTTTACTGGCGGTGTCAGGCACTAAGACTTAAGACCATAAGCCTGCTCATCCTCTGCCTTAAACCATTTAACTGTTTCTGCATTTAATACTGGAGACAATCAGCCCCCATGGCAGACAATACTAAGGCCTAATACCCTGCCCAAGTCTTTTACTCACGCTGGCTTTGAGCACTCCTTTGGAGTTACCAGGCTATTTTCTTTCTGGGGCTTTGAACATACTGAGCAATAGTGAAGGGGTATTTGCATAGCAATGCATATCTTTTGTCAACATGACTTATTTTACTTGTCAGCTTTAGAAACACATTATTCTTGTACTATTCAAATATTATGACTGCTTCAAGGCCAAACTAAATACACTTCATTTGATTTAATGTAGGAGATATCCTACTCCACTTTGATTGACGTGAATTACTTTCCTATTAAAGAGGGTGATGTTGAAAGAGAAAGAGAGGCAGACAACAATTTGGGACACAGTGAAAACTAATTCCAATAAGACTGATTTTTTTTGGGGGGGGGGGGGGGGGGTAGTCACTGCATGAAAATGTTAAGCAATGCAGAACCATAGTTCAGTATTGAGCATTTCAGGTGAATCCTCCTTGGAGTGGCTCATTGAGGGGATTAGTGAAAGCTTTACTCTAGATGTGTCTCTATCTGGTGGGAACAGAACCCCCCCTCTAGCCAGCACTGAAAATCAAAGCAGCTGCTCTTTATTCAACTGTACGAGATTAGGTCACCTCCGTAAAGTCAGAATTAATTAACATTTCCCATTTAGAACTAACACTCTGCCACTCTCTAGGTGATAATTGTCAGTTTTATACAAACTCATTCAGAGCGGCATTCCCGAACATTTCATACCTTCATGAAGACAAGCTTTCGAAATGATGCCTCTGTAAAGTCTGTCGTGGCATATTGACGTGATGCATTCTAATGGCATGGTGTAGCGACTGAGAGAAAATAACTACGGTGGAGAAATCCTCCAGTCTAGGAGTGGATTTGCAACATATGGTTATGTCTTATGGCCCTATTAGATGGCTATATCAAAGGAAATGGAAACAGTAGCCACTGTGATGAGAGGCAGCAAGGAGTGGACAACAGAAAATAATCTATCGGGCGGGCCTCAGCAGTCAACTACTGCGGAGGGGTGGGCGGGAAACAGATTAACTATTTTAGCTGCCCGGCAAGCTCGCCATCTAATCAAGGTCTGACATAAGCTCATTGAGAGCAGCTCCAATCAAAATGCCCGCACAACCATGCCAAAAGTGTAATGAAATACAGCCAGCGGGGCTTCTGCTGTTTACAACTCATTACACTGCTCCAATGGCATGAACGAACGAGATCACTGGGAATGTGCTTCTGTCACTGGGAGGAGGAGGGGGACACATGGGACATACAGTCTATACACTCATGTTTACTTAACGCCAAACAAAGAGACACACTGAAACATGGAAGCGTGGAAGTGCAAATAAATAAATACCAGAAAAGTCTGAGTTCAATTAACACAAGTAGGTACAACGTTGTGCATGTTACTGTCATTTACTCAGTAACATGCACAAATCATATTCCAATACAGATTTGGTTCAATATCTTGGTTTAATGTCTGTAATAGAATACATTATAAACACATCTCACACAGGAGGCTCATAGAAAGTGTTACCCTAACCTGTAAAGACAACCTTTCTAAACGCCCTATTGAGAGGACACATTCCTTACATCCTGCTACCCTCTACCACACAGGAACTCCCTGAGAGCTCCACTACCCCCGTCACCCCGTTCATAATCAGGCCATGGAGAGAGAGCGAGGACAGAGTTAACATGCAGCCATTCATTGGACAAGGCTTGTGGTGTCTCCAGGACCCAGCTATCTGGCATTCGCCCCACAGTGGTGAGGATGGCTGCCAGTGCATTCAGGGTGGGCCCCACGGGATGGCCCCTATGGCATGACCTCAGAGCACTCCCTGCTCCAGTCAGCGCCACCTCCCTGCTGGATTCCCATTTGCCTTTATCCTGCCATGATATACAGTAGCTCTGAACAGCCCTGCCAGTGAACCTTCCCAGGATCTGTCCACTACTGATGATGTCATTCTAACGCTTGGCGGCAACGTCTGAGTGTCAGAGCTTGAGAAATACTATATTTTTTCCCTTACACTGTTCAGTATAGAACTGACTAACTTGTATAGCAAGTGCTCAAGGCAATAAGAAAATGACATAATATGAATTTGCCAAGAGATATAGAGAATGTTGCATAATTCATAGACATTACAAAACATCATCAGAATAAATCAAATATTAGAACACGGAAAATAAACTTTTGAGTCAACAAACAGCTCAGTTAGCTCGCCATGAAAAAGGTAATTGATGATAAAAACCCAACATTCATCTATAAGCTCCTTCTCCACAAAATGGACAGACTTCAGAATATTCACTTAATTGTGTTAGGAAGGACATGAACCTTCAATGGCTTATTTCCACTAGCAACCTTGTAATTACAAGATTATGAAGCTTAGCCAGCTTTTCGTACAGGGTAAAGAGGAATAGCACAGTCAATTCCTCTAGTTTACATCCCTCGCCCTGAAGACGAGGTAAGGAATTGTTAGCAAATGTTAGAAACTGTATCCCTCTCGGAGGGTTTAGCGATTTTGTTGAATTAACATTTTAACAACCTTTCTGAGTAATTTGAAAAAGCGATGTCAGACCAGTCTTGATCTCTGATATGGTAATGATATGGTAATTTATGCTCGAGTTTCAGTCAGGTCTGGAAACGGCAGCTGGTTTTGAGGGTCTGTAATGACCTGCATATGGCTCTGGCTTCTTGTGCGATATCAAAAAGCATTTTGTTGGGCATTTCATCTGGGCCTGACATCACTGATTATAAGATCCAGTAAAGTTGTCTAATCTTATAATGGCTGCCGAGTAGGAGTGGGAGGGCTCAGGCTGTTTCATGTGGTTTCCTCCCCAAAAATGGTCTCCAGTGAAGGGGAAGCAGCATACACACAGCTTAATTCTAAGCCTTTGATGACATGCTACTGTGTGTGTGTGTGTGTGTGTGTGTGTGTGTGTGTGTGTGTGTGTGTGTGTGTGTGTGTGTGTGTGTGTGTGTGTGTGTGTGTGTGTGTGTGTGTGTGTGTGTGTGTGTGTGCACAGGCGAGTGTTTGAATATGTGTGCGCTCTATGTGAGTGTGTTCTGGGAAAGGAACAGTAGGACAAGATCCTCCTAGATGAAAAAGTGTTTGTGATGATAGCCTGTTTTTTTCATACCTCCTATTTTCACTGAAAACAAATGTCTTTTAAAAAGAAAAAAGGCCCTTCTATGCTTCTTTGCGATAAGAGTGATACCATCTCTTTACTGTCCTTTATAAATGATTTGATCTTCACATAACCCCCAAAAGCATAACCCCCCAAAAAACATTTAGACTATTGTAGAAATCAAACAGCCTTTATCATTCAATTTACACTTTTATCTGTCTGTCAATGTTTTGCAACATCAAAAGAGTGACTGACTTCTTCAAGGAGTCAGCCCACAGATGTACAGCCAGAGTGGAACCCGTACATTTTCTTGCAGTGTTGTCCAGTGCGTGTGTGCGTCTGTGTGCGTGTGTGGTGAGGCGGTTGAGGGGGTATATGTTGACACTTGAATTACTAGAGTCGTTCACAAATGATATGTTTTCAGACCGTTCAGATTGAACACTAATCATGGCCAAATGGAGAAGAGGGAAATTCTAAATGATCCATGACCTACTCATTGCTCACATTTCACTCATTCATAGTCTTTATGCCTTTAAGATAAAGTATTAAGACTACTTCATCAGCTTCTTCACACAAAACAAGCAATGACTCCTAAACGGATGAAAGAGCATAAGGCATAAAATCAGCAGTAGTAACATTAACCTTTTTCTCATTCAATGTTTCCCTTCTTGGAGCTGCTAGCGTTGCAATACCCAGCAGCGCAATGTCTCTAACTGTGCTTTCAGACACCAGGTGCTAATTAACACATTATCCTCAGAAAACATGCTATTCTTCTCCCAGTGTAATCAATATAGAGTATGTTAAAGACCCACTAACGTCTACGATTCCATGATTCATCAGCAATAACGACTTCTCCCTGTATCCTAGCGCAGCTGAAGACATTCAGCGTATAGAATAATCAATACTCTCTCCCTGAGTGAAGCACTCTTCTGCTTGGCGGAGCCAACTAGTTCATTGTCCATGGGTCGGGGGGAGCAATGTCAGCCTACATGGGGCCTCCTCTGGCTCCCAGTGGAGAAACAAGGAGGGAGATTCAGGAACACCCATAATTCAATTTCAAGAGAGAGGAGCTCTGTAAAGAAACGGCTCACACATGGGTGGCTATGTGGGTCAGGGATAACTTGTGGAGGCCAACAACTGTCAGGATCTGTTCCCCCAAACCGGCAAGACCCCCTTCGGCTCGGGCTATTCCCAGCAGAGCTTTGTATGGGAAACCTGCTTCCCTCTTCCCCCATGTGGCCCTTCTCTAACTACCTCCACCGCCACGGATGGGGCCCGACGCCTTTGTGAACAAAAAGGAGCTAGCCGGGGCGACCAATTAGCCAACCCCCATGGGGTGACATGGCCAATGAATAGAGGGACCCCCAAACAGTCCACGCATATAACCTCCGTCATGCCTATGGAGCCTAACTGTCATCCGCTAGTGATATCAAACAGTGCATCCTGAGGTTTTCTAGTCTACGACATGGTCAGCATATGTCTGGTTACCATAGTTACACTTGGTTATGAAATGCTATACCTTGTTTGTGTTGCCATGTCTCACAGCATGTTGGCTTTCCAGGTCCGTTAAAGAGGATTTCCCCACCAATCACCAAGTCACACTAACAACAACAACACTGTCTTAAAATCACGATCTGAATAAGCAAAGCCACAAGTGTTGGTGGACGTAACCTGCAGATGGACAACATGGACGAGACAAATAATGTGATGTGTAGAATGAGTAAAACTGATGTGGTCTTTCATCAACAGCTTTTATGGCCATTTGACGTCAAACCTAGACCCTCTGATAGCCACTTCGACCATCAAGGCTGCAGGCTCCAGAGAGAAGTGGTATCACAACATGCACCGTGATATGTTTGGAGTTTGCGCAATTGAATTAAAAAAAGAATGGGAAGGTGTGCCTAATTATATGACACGTGCATGTCTGGTTTTGTGGTTTGACACATGTAACAAATGGAATACCTCCCAAATTAAATGTTTAACTGTTACTGGGGCTTCTATCTTGTAAAAGGACAGGGGGAATTTGTTCATTTCAGTGTCATGCTTATTTTATTATTTAAATGTGGAACATGAATTGCCTCATTCAAGTCACGAGTGTTTCCCGACGTTGAACGGTTTATTGATCCCCTCGCCACTCTCTGGAAGTCACCCTCAGAGTTTCCATCAGCAACACGTGACAACGGAGGGCCCTCCGAGCGAGTTGGTAGGGGCAAGCGGATGGTTTGGGATTCACTGAATGTCTTACTAGCCATTACTCTACATGCTGCATCCTTCTTATTGGTATTGTACATTTCACACATCATTTTGCTACAATGCAGCAGTCTCATTTATCTCTGTAGATTCTCCAGATCCTCCCACGAACAGTCCTACTACAATATCCAAAATAGCCTCATGAGCAGTTTATCATCAGTCTGTTCCCCATAAAACTCCAGAGAATTTCCTCAATATGCATATCCACGATAGCAATATCTACAACCCCACAGGGTTGACCTTGAAATATGGTTCTTCTATCTCATATAGATTACTTTTATACAGGCGTTATGCACAGCCACCCACACCCACATGCTAACTGACCCAAGGACTAACCTTGATTCATTCCCTCGCTTCTTTAACCTCTGGCCAGATAGTTCAGACTGACCATTGGCTTAAACTGGAGTGTCTGGAATGCAGGCCAAATCTGGACATGAGGTCTCTTCCACCAGAGCTGGCTTCCCACTGTGGAAATGTCGCTGGTAGTGTTGCTAGGCTAACTCTCCTGCCAGTGGAATCACCCAAAACGATACCACACTCCAGGCCTTTGTGTACCACTCTGAGGGAAATAAACCTCTGTAAAAGTCAGTACAGAAACAGTCTCCTCTCCCTTCCAAATCACTGACAAGTAAAAACCCTCTGTGAGAAAGAGTTTTCTTCACGGTAAGTGATGCACATACGGTTTAGTTATTCATAATCAACAGTGCTCAGGCAGGCTATTTAATGCACCATTGGTCAGTCAGTGAGCATTTTAAACCTAGTTTTAGTCAACACGTCAGAGAAATACCATCCTGAATATAAAGAGAAAGAGTTATGTAGATTCAGAGTGCATACAATTCAACATTATCAAATGATCAAACTCAACAGAGTTCTTGAGTAAAAAAGTTGAGAAGGCCACATGAAGTTGAGGGTGTAATTTAAACGTTTTGGCCATGATTCACATGTAATATGAAGGTGAAACCGCTACTTTGTGGGTCCCCACAGTCAGAGCTGGCTGCCATACATCAATGACTCAATGTTCCCACAGCATAGGAAGTTCATGGGTGCCTTAAAATAGCTACAGAGATTGGGTGCCGCTAACCCAAATAATGGAAAACCTGGTATCACTGGTCGCCATCTTTGATTACAGGCCACCTCCTGGTTGAGACAGATGGAAGGAGGAGGACTGCCAGTCTTCCTGTGGCCTTGCACCTTGCATTTTAGTTGGTCTCTGCAGCCATTACAGAATAGCTTTAATCTGACATAGACATCTCCCATAGACATATACACCTATGACAACCATCCACTTTGGACTCAGTGTTATAAACAAAACCTAATGGGGTCACTCAGTGTTCTCGGTTTCAGGAAAATATGACTTAATAACATTGATTAGGAAATCTCACATAAACAGCTGTCTCCCTTGATGAAGAACACACACTCATTTACAACGCTTTTATAAATGGCACAAAAAAAGGCATTCTCAAATGTTCCTCAACCCCGTCATTGTAATGGCTACTGTGTACAGTAAATAGGAACTCAACAGAAATGTAATTATAATGATGATAATTCTTGACATGTTCCTCATTAAAAGAGGGAAGTTCAGTAGAAGCCATCTCTTGTTCTGTGTTTACCAATAAAATAATGGGTTTTATATGAACTAGAAATGTCAGTGAAGCGTGGGCTATAATGAAATATCCTCGTCCTTTCTCCTCTCTACCCTTCAACCTCTATGGTCAATTAAGCCACCTACAGATGTAGGATCTTAATTTGATCACCCTGTTGCAGGATAACTTTCCTACAATGCAGGACATTTAAAACGTGTAGTGTATTTGAGGTTTAAAAAATGCTTCTGAAGTTTGTCATTTCCAATTTGTAATTTTCAGACTTGATTTTCCTTTATGAAAAATGTATCAACCCCTACAAAATGTCCATTAAATATTATTTTCCTGCAAACTGGCTCAAATTAAGATCCTACATCTGTAAACAGTACAGGCTGTCACATTCCATCCGGAAGCAGACAATGAATGACTACTTTATTCATTAAAACAACTCTGTTTGAAAAACAAGTTCGGAAACGATTACCATATGAAAACTGCAGAATAATGTATAACCTTGACAAATCTCCACTGGGCCAAAACTGTCAGTACTCAAACCCTGTTATTTGAAGTGTACAATGAGTGCCCTGCCTCTGTATGAGCAGGATGCAAGCACAATTACTTCACAGGGGGCACACACACAGACACACACACAGAGATATGCACACGCGCATAGGTACACTCAGGAGCCTCATACATACACACACACACACAATTAACTACCTACCATACAGCACACTGAGAGGCCAGGCAACAGCAAAGAGAGAAATGTCTCTTTATGTAACAATGCCATTCCTTTTCCTCACTAGAAGACATAGAGGTGAATGCAATACCACAACCTATTTCAGATTCTCTATCATATCAGTTCTCTGACACAATGATCCACCACATTACATCAAACAGCATCCATATTGACTGAAACTGAACACAGGAAATATCATGTGGTTGGCCCTATACATAACACAGGTCTATTTGTCTTATCTATTCATTTGATCTGTTTTGTGCAGAAGTTTGCTGAAGGTTATTGTGATCAACTTCTAGTTTACATCCCGGCCTATGAAACACTAACCATAACTCTAACTCTATCTCTAACTCTAACCCTAACTCTATCTCTAACCCAAACTCTAACCCAAACTCTAACCCTAACTCTAACCCTAACTCTAACCCTAACTCTAACCCTAACTCTAACTCTAATCTTAATCCTAACTCTAACTCTAATCCTAATCCTAACTACAATCCTAACTCTAACTCCAATCCTAACTCTAACTCCAATCCTAACTCTAACTCCAATCCTAACTCTAATCCTAACTCTAATCCTAACCCTAATCCTAACCCTAACTCTAACCCTAACCCTATGGGGCAGGTGGAAACACAATCTGTTGACAACTGTAATCAGTTCTAGTCCCATTGACAAAAACATGTTCATCATGTCCCATACGGCTCTGACTTAGAATATGTGGACAACTACAAATACCTAGGTGTCTGGTTAGACTGTAAACTCTCCTTCCAGACTCACATCAAACATCTCCAATCCAAAGTTAAATCTAGAATTGGCTTCCTATTCCGCAACAAAGCATCCTTCACTCATGCTGCCAAACATACCCTTGTAAAACTGACCATCCTACCAATCCTCGACTTCGGTGATGTCATTTACAAAATAGCCTCCAAAACCCTACTCAATAAATTGGATGCAGTCTATCACAGTGCCATCCGTTTTGTCACCAAAGCCCCATATACTACCCACCACTGCGACCTGTACACTCTCGTTGGCTGGCCCTCGCTTCATACTCGTCGCCAAACCCACTGGCTCCAGGTCATCTACAAAACCCTGCTAGGTAAAGTCCCCCCTTATCTCAGCTCGCTGGTCACCATAGCAGCACCTACCTGTAGCACGCGCTCCAGCAGGTATATCTCTCTGGTCACCCCCAAAACCAATTCTTCCTTTGGCCGCCTCTCCTTCCAGTTCTCTGCTGCCAATGACTGGAACGAACTACAAAAATCTCTGAAACTGGAAACACTTATCTCCCTCACTAGCTTTAAGCACCAGCTGTCAGAGCAGCTCAAAGAATACTGCACCTGTACATAGCCCATCTATAATTTAGCCCAAACAACTACCTCTTTACCTACTGTATTTATTTATTTATTTTGCTCCTTTGCACCCCATTATTTCTATCTCTACTTTGCACTTTCTTCCACTGCAAACCAACCATTCCAGTGATTTTTTACTTGCTATATTGTATTTACTTCGCCACCATGGCCTTTTTTTATATTTTTATTTATATATATATTTTGTTTGCCTTCACCTCCCTTATCTCACCTCACTTGCTCACATTGTATATAGACTTATTTTTCACTGTATTATTGACTGTATGTTTGTTTTACTCCATGTGTAACTATGTGTTGTTGTATGTGTCGAACTGCTTTGCTTTATCTTAGCCAGGTCGCAATTGTAAATGAGAACGTGTTCTCAATTTGCCTACCTGGTTAAATAAAGGTGAAATAAAATAAAAAAATAAAATATATGGATACACCATTTCCGATACTGCATGCATGTGATAGTCCAGCAGCGTTTTCGGACGTCATGAGGCCTGAGGTCTAGCAGACATATGACTCCAACAACACAAAGGAAACATGACCGCTCTGTCTTCCACAGGATCAGACACGTTTCTGACCACTAGGATATCTGGCCCCCAGCACATGTCCCAGCAGATCATTTATTATACCCCATGCCCTACCCCTTAGATACCAGAGCCCTGGCTCACAAACCCAGCCCATGCCCTATCCATTAGATACCAGAGCCCTGGCTCACAAACCCAGCCCATGCCCTACCCCTTAGATACCAGAGCCCTGGCTCACAAACCCAGCCCATGCCCTATCCATTAGATACCAGAGCCCTGGCTCACAAACCCAGCCCATGCCCTATCCATTAGATACCAGAGCCCTGGCTCACAAACCCAGCCCATGCCCTACCCCTTAGATACCAGAGCCCTGGCTCACAAACCCAGCCCATGCCCTACACAACCCAGAGGGCAATTTAACACAACAGCAACAACGACTGTTCTATAACTGGGTTCGTCATCTTAAGTTTCAACCATCACAATGCCATAAAAGCCTTGTGTTGTCACTGGCTTTATTTGGCATCTAGTTGAACTTGAGAGCCCAACTCTAGAAACTAAGGATGGAGTTCTTTATCCATGTAATCCAATACAAAGATACAGGTATATTTATTTTTTTGTGAGTATTTTCAAGTAAAACTTGAAGTTGCTTTTTCAATTGTATGTTAGGCTTTATTTTCCTAACTCAAGTCTTCTGTATAATGATCTGCTCTTGGGCCTATTTCAATGTTATAGTCTTCTAGGGCAAGGCCGTTCTCATGACAACCCACATGACGATGAAAAAACATAATTGTCCATTTGAACAACTCATGAGTTCCTAGGTCAAAGCTTTTGGCTCTGGGGGAGTGAGAAGGCACAGGACAAACAGGGCTATTAATGCTTTCATTGATTAGTATCTCAGTGGCAGCTCAATAACCTACCAGATGTAATACAATGCATCCAAGTGAATAAATAATCATTACTAATGGCTATAAAAAGCACCCTGGATTCTACTAACATTCTATTGGGAACAATCAATATTCCTCCAACCGCAGTACATATGCCTCCTACCTACACAAATTACTCATCATACAAAAGAAATGTGCAAGACTAGCCACCTCCTCTAATTACCTGACTCCATCTGCACCTTTGTTTAAGAAACTTAATATCGTGTCTATTTACGACGTTAATGTACGGCAATTATGAACTTTCATCTACAAATACTCCTGCCTCTCAGATAGTTTACCTAAACCCTTCAATGGATTCTTCCAGCTTAATTCTGAAATCAATCTACACTACTGGTCAAACGTTTTAGAACACCTACTCATTCAAGGGTTTTTCTTTATTTTTACTATTTTCTACATTGAAGAATAATAGTGAAACATCAACACAATGAAATAACACATATGGAATCATGTAGTAACCAAAAAAGTGTTAAATATATTTTATATTTGAGATTCTTCAAATAGGCACCCTTTGCCTTGAGGACAGCTTTGCACACTCTTGGCATTCTCTCAACCAGCTTCACCTGGAATGCTTTTCCAACCATCTTGAAGGAGTTCCCACATATGCTGAGCACTTGTTGACTACTTTTCCTTCACTCTGCGGTCCAACTCATCCCAAACCATCTCAATTTGGTTGAGGTCGGGGGATTGTGGAGGCCAGGACCCCTGATGCAGCACTCCATCGCTCTCCTTCTTTGTAAAATAGCCCTTACACAGCCTGGAGGTGTGTTGGGTCATTGTCCTGTTGAAAAACAAATTATATTCCCACTAAGCCCAAAACAGATGGGATGGTGTATGGCTGCAGAATGCTGTGGTACAGTAGCCATGCTGGTTAAGTGTGTCTTGAATTCTAAATAAATCACAGACAGTATCACCAGCAAAGCACCCCCACACCATAACACCTCCTCCTCCATGCTTTACGGTGGGAAATACACATGCGGACATCCGTTCACCCACGCGGCGTCTCACAAAGACACGGTGGTTGGAACCAAAAAACTCAAATTTGGACTCCAGACTAATTAACAGATTTCCAATGGTCTAATGTCAATTGCTGGTGTTTCTTGGTCCAAGCAAGTTTCTTATTATTGGTGTCCTTTATTAGTGGTTTCTTTACAGCAATTCGACCATGAAGGCCTGATTCACACAGTCTCCTCTGAACAGTTGATGTTGAGATGTGTCTCTGTGAAGCATTTACTTGGGCTGCAATTTTTGAGGCTGGTAACTCTAATGAACTTATTCTCTGCAGCAGAGGTAACTCTGGGTCATCCATTCCTGTGGCGGTCCTCATGAGAGAAAGTTTCATCATAGCGCTTGTTGGTTTTTGCAACTGCACTTAAAGAAACTTAAAAAGTTTGTGGAATTTTCCGTATTGACTGACCTTCATGTCTTAAAGTAATGATGGACTGTCGTTTCTCTTTGCTTACTTGAGCTGTTCTTGCCATAATATGGACTTGGTCTTTTACCAAATAGGGCTATCTTCTGTATACCACCCCTACCTTGTCACAACACAACTGATTGGCTCAAGCACATTAAGGAAAGAAATTCCACAAATTAACTTTTAACAGGCACACCTGTTAATTGAAATGCATTTCAGGTGACTACCTCATGAAGCTGGTTGAGAGAATGCCAAGAGTGTGCAAAGCTGTCATCAAGGCAAAGGGTGGCTACTTTGAAGAATCTCAAATATAAAATATATTTTGATTTGTTTAACACTTTTTTTGGTTACTACATGATTCCATGTGTGTTATTTTATCGTTTTGATTTCTTCACTATTATTCTACAATGTAGAAAATAGTAAAAATAAATAAAATCCCTTGAGGCTGGGCTTCTGTACAGCACTTTGAGATATCAGCTGATGTACGAAGGGCTATATAAATACATTTGAGTTGATTTGATTTTGATTTGATTTTGAATGAGTAGGTGTTCTAAAACATTTGACCGGTAGTGTATATAACACACTGTGATAACCTTCACCCTCCCCACTGCTGCACCTCACATAGTCAATTATCTATCAGATACAGAGGTACCATACTCTGGAATTCTTATCTTCACATTGCCAAAACATCATCATCCCTAAATAACTTAAAGTGAAGACTGAGGGTCAGACTGTCAGTAATCTCCTCCATGAAGACTAACTCTCCCACACACATATGCACACACACATTTAAACTAAACAAATACTTTGCGATTATTGATCAATTCATTTATACATTTATAATTAGTAGGTTTTGTTATCTGTTTTAACAAACCTTTTCTATTTTTGTACTGATTGTAAAGCCAGCCCTTGGGCTTCCAACCTCCTTTTTTTCAATCTGTATTGTTGTTTATCACTTGTTTACTTTGGTGCAAATAAATGTAACTAAACAAAACTAAATTACACTTAAACAAGCTCTCTTCAATTTTAATATGGTGGCAAGGAGAATTAGAGACTAAAACTGTGGGGAAAGACTAGAGGCAGGCGCCGTTCACACTTCCATTCAGGAAATATTGTAGACCGATGCAGAGGTAGTATTTACTCTAGCAATTAGTCCAGCATTACAGCCATGGAAATTACCGTGATGCAGTAATAACTGTCTACACTGCCTTAGGGGAAAGCAATGAGCACTCGAATAGAAAGTCACGTCTTATTATACTCATGGTGGAGGTGAGACATATGGGGTCCTGTAATTAGACTGGTGGTTGGCTGTTACTCTCCAACAAACACAACCATTCCTAAGAGATACTGTAGCTGATTTTCCTGAGATACAGTAGCTACATCTAGGTGAGACTTCTAGGATGATATTAGTTGTAAAGCAGATGACTTCCAGAAAATAATGAGAAGGAGCATCAAACTACTGGAAATCAGTAACTCAATTAATCTCCGCTTTCATGGAATGACATGGAGTGACAACATGGCCAACTCTTACACCAATCATTGGCTAATTACTTCAATGATCAAAACAATATGTTGGAAGTGAAAACGTTGATTCAACATCACGTCACCTTAAATACAGTGTCCGTTATCTTAGACCATTTACCAATGTCTCAGCCACAGTCATGAGCAGCCAGCCTGTGGAACACAAGGCCACATTAAGACATTCACCTGTTAGCGTGAGAAATTAGTGACTGCACAACGGCGCCACTATTTAACAGCAACGACCCATCTTATCTGCAGAGGCTGCATGAAATGGTGTTTGCTTTAGATAACATCTCCCTATATGAACCATGCAGGGGAATTTAGCTAGCTAGCACTGGGACACAAACCCAGTATGGACGCAGGCAGGCTGCACCTCAGAGGGACATAAACCCTCACAGCACCCTGAAGGGAGTGGTAGAGAGAGGTACTGTTCTCCAGAAACAACAATCTTCTCTTATGTAGGTCAGATGATGAACGGGAGCTGTGCTGCCTGGAGATCATCTCCTCCCTTCCTCTCTGGTTACCTTGAATTAGCTCAACATGCAATAATCAGCTGACAGGGGAGCCCACCGTAACCTAAGAGAGGGTGACTAATGAATTGCTGCTGGTAATTTTTCCTAATTCACTAGCTACTTAAAATGGACTGTCGTTGAGGAACCTCTTTCAACTGTTATTTAAACAGCATGGGGAAGAAAACAAATGACAGAATGCTCGGTCTACCAGATTATCTGACCGTTTCGGAAGTCAAACCATATTCCCTCTGACTGCTACATCAGTAGACTACCCACAGGGCCATGCATCTTAATACTGTCTCCAAACCCAATTAAATCAGCTAGCGTTGAATTGTCTTAGCAGCATTATCAATAAAGAGCAGATTTTGTCGGTTGTACACAGGATGTAAAGACATGAATGAAACGTGCAGCGCGACTAATAAAATTAGAATTGAGACAATGAACACATCACTATGCATGAAGCAATACAGCATCCGCTGCCATATATTTAATCAGGGCTGGCCAAGGAACCTAGCTGTTCCTCTCTTGGATGAGTGAAACGTGAGCAAGGGGGCATTGTGTGGCCTCTGTGAGAGTGATGATAAGTGTTCCCAGCCCACCGCTCCACATGAGATGACGGACAGGCAGGAACTAGTGCTGAAACACTGGGGGCCTTGTGGTCGTGCGCTTCTACTATCAGTCACATGACCACGCCACATGGCTGCAATTTGTTCACTAGATATGTCATAAATGTACACACAGAGGTATTACTGTTCACTTTTTTGTCCTGATTGGAGGGGGGTTCAGGCGGTTCTCTTAATGTAGTCTACCAACAACTGTGCCCTAGTAGTAAGACCTGTTTTTCCCCCAGATTTGAAGGATGGTGAATAAAAAAAATGGTGGTGTATATTTTTTCTTGTATGTCTTTAGTAACAGTCTTTAGAGTTAATGAAAATCTATTTGCCAATTAGTTTTACAAATGTATCTTTACATAAGGACAGGCTGCTGTAGAACCATGTAGTCCAATTGTACAACTGGTAAATTGCTGAGATTGCTTTTGTATGGGTAAACTTAGAAATGTGGAAATACCTCATAAAGCACTATTGCAAATACTCTGTCATCGTCTGAAAGTTGACATGACTTGGGAGGGCATTACAAATGACATCTGATGTATTAAATAACACTTACTAACCACGGGTGTGCTTTGATAAGCTTTTGAGATAGACCTGGGCTTTGGGAGTAACATCAATCACATATCACTTTACACAAGGTGCATTTCTCCACACAAATATCAATACCTACAATAGACGGGTGGGTTATTTAACTGTGGAGCAGAACTGGCGGTTTGGCTTAGAATCAAAGGATTAATGACAACATGTAAACTGTATTTCCTTTCCAAATTGTATTGAAAACATAAATACATTTGAACAATGAGCACTTGTTGACTCTTAAATACATCGTTGCAGTTGTTGGTTAGCTAGCTATCAAATTTTTTGTAATATTAGCATTGACATGTCATCAGTTAAAACACCTCAAAACAAGACATGATATCAATAACAAGATCCAACGGGCTGAAATGAGCCACCTGCGATTCCCAACATGGCAGCTTCATGTCATTGTTGGTACCTATGTGATCATCCAGAATGATAACACACGTCTGCCCCATCGACGCGCCAACCTCCTTTTCATTGTGTTGTCAGTTAACCCTTCTAGAGCCCAGCAGCCCTGCACCCACACCAGTCACCTGCACTGGGGAATGATAACAAGATGATGTCACTGAGTCTACAATCATATCACTTCAAAACCATAAAACATCTACATGGGTAAGTTGAGCAAACAGCCCATTTCTCCATTGTAAACCCATGGTATGATTCCCTCCAGAAAGGTCACCCAGATGAGAGAATTTCAGCGTCTAAATCACCATAGGCTTGGATTTCAGCCCAATGGCACTGACAATGACAAGGTCCTTTCTTCTTAATGTGGCCCACATGAAAGGCCATGAAGAAAGTCCCATGATTAGAGACTGATTTTCCCACTAGGCACTAGTTCCACTGAAAAGACCCACTGGCAAGGTGTAATGTGATGAAGCACAGCAACAATATGGCCACATTAAATCATTACAAGACAGCAGAGATTACAGACTCCTTTGGGAGGTATAACATGACCAAGAAAGTCCATCTTAGAGGAGTTCAAAAATAAATGTTCAACACTGATCATCTCAACATACTGATAGAAAAAATACATTTTATAATGCAAAGTGGTCTCCTCGAAATTCCCCAACATCCACTTTTTAAAAAAAATAACAAGACAACAACATCAATCTCTCCAAACACATTCTGTGTAATAGTGGAAGCCAATTCTATCTCTGAGTCACCCATTGTAAACAAAGGACAATAAGGCTTGTTTGGTTTACAGTAGACATAGCTTCAGCCTCTTCAGTGAAGGACACATGATTCCAGGTGTGAACTCTACTGGGAAAGCCTCCTTAAATTTGATTCATCCTTCTATAGAGGGAGCATACTGCTTTGAGATGAAATTGCAAACCATTTTGCCTCTTCAAGCACACACCCAGGTAGAGAGGCTGCTCCGAGTGCTGCAATCTCTCCTGGCCTTCTCCAGGCACCCCAACACCATCTCAGACCCTGAAACTATGGCAACCGAACAAGAGAGCAGCCTCCATGATTAATAGATGAGAAATGCTGTGCCAATCGCGGTGGGCCTGGGGAGGGGGACAGATGTACGCCCCTCTCTGTGATTCACCGGCACACACCGCGGCACGGAAGGAGGAAAGAGGGCCTTGCGACGCAGGCAACACGCGCCCCCGCAACACAGGGTCATGGAACACCCCCTCAATACAGGGTCATGGAACACCCCCTCAACACAGGGTCATTGAAACACCCCCTCAACACAGGGTCATGGAACACTCCCTCAACACAGGGTCATGGAACACCCCCTCAACACAGGGTCATGGAACACCCCCTCAACAAAGAGTCATTGAAACACCCCCTCAACAAAGAGTCATTGAAACACCCCCTCAACACAGGGTCATTGAAACACCCCCTCAACACAGGGTCATTGAAACACCCCCTCAACACAGGGTCATGGAACACCCCCTCAACAAAGAGTCATGGAACACCCCCTCAACACAGGGTCATGGAACACCCCCTCAACACAGGATCATGGAACACCCCCTCAACACAGGGTCATGGAACACCCCCTCAACACAGGATCATGGAACACCCCCTCAACACAAGGTCATGGAACACCCCCTCAACACAGGATCATGGAACACCCCCTCAACAAAGAGTCATGGAACACCCCCTCAACACAGGATCATGGAACACCCCCTCAACACAGGGTCATGGAACACCCCCTCAACACAGGATCATGGAACACCCCCTCAACACAAGGTCATGGAACACCCCCTCAACACAGGATCATGGAACACCCCCTCAACACAAGGTCATGGAACACCCCCTCAACACAGGATCATGGAACACCCCCCCAACACAAGGTCATGGAACACCCCCTCAACACAGGGTCATGGAACACCCCCCCAACACAAGGTCATGGAACACCCCCTCAACACAGGATCATGGAACACCCCCTCAACAAAGAGTCATGGAACACCCCCTCAACACAGGATCATGGAACACCCCCTCAACACAGGGTCATGGAACACCCCCTCAACACAGGATCATGGAACACCCCCTCAACACAGGGTCATGGAACACCCCCTCAACACAGGATCATGGAACACCCCCTCAACACAGGATCATGGAACACCCCCTCAACACAGAGTCATTGAACACCCGCAGGACAGGCTGCTGTAGAACCATGTAGTCCTACATGAGCATTAATGCATACTTCATGGGCAGCCAATGAGAGCTGACCACAACCGGAAGCAGCCAATGAGCTAACCATAACCGGAAGCCACAGAGTGTTCACAGCGAGCAGCGTTTGTGACTCATGGCCATTTACCTGTATAAGTACAGTAAACATTCAAAACATTTAACTATTTACATACCAAATGCTATGTGATGTCTGGCATCATATTAGACCCTTATCAACACTTGTCTATCTAAGACAGTTTCTAGTTTGTTTGCAGACAATAAAACCCCATTGTAGAGACAGGTGGATCATCTCTGATAACATCTATGATGCAAGCAGTTTGGCTACGTCAACTCTCCTCTCATCACAATTTCATTTAATACATTTCCATAAACAAAGTCTTGCCAAAGAGCAACAGTGAACATGCCAACAGACAGTCTGCCAATTCAGCCATTGACTTTAGAGGTTCTGTCCAAAAGCTTCATACTGTAAGCCTTTGGCTTTTCTGGCGCTAAAAATGCCCTCAATTATGTTAATTTAATGAGTCTAAGGTAAGGGAATTTTACACAAGGCCTACTAATTAAAAAAAATATATAGTGTATTGAGAGCCTGGGGTGTTAATGCAAGGTGAGAAACAGAGGCTAAGCTACAACAGCAATGATGTTAACAAATCAGTACACTTGAAATGAGGCGTAATGTACAGAACAGAATGAACCATATCTCCCACAACCAAATACATTTAATTTAATTCATTATTGTCAGATCAATGGTCAGGTTTTTAATATAACGGGATGCGATTTCACCTTAGAGTGGAGCTTTCCCCCAAAACATGATGTCATGATATTTGCAATAAGGGGACTGATGAGCGGAAGAAAACCTTCTCTAAATGTCATGCAGCTTCTGAACACCAGCACGGTATTGGTTTCATCTGAGTATGACACCATTCTATTGTGAGGGTGGTTGGAGGATGCTAGGTGTTTATCATTTTCTATCAGCAGGAGGCACACAGAGAGACGCTCATGGAAAATTAGTTTTTGAAGAAAATATCCCCACAGACACACAAAATTAGAATTTTCCATTTGGCAAAAAGGTGAAAGGCGCTAGAGCGAAAACCGGTTAATGTTCACATTGAAACATAGCCTATATCCTATATATGAGATGTAATTTCCCCACAGGATTATGGTATTAAAATGTATATGATTCTGCTATCAGTGGACTACTAATGGAGCCTGAATAAAATGCAATGAAAGCTGTTTTTTAAATGATTGAAGCATAATTTACAACTATAATTTTCAATGCTCTAATATACTGTGTGTACATATATATATATATATATCATAAATAAATCACATTTTGATGAGTGTGAGGATTGTAATGCTCTCATACACTCTTAATTGATTACAATAAATTCTAAATCACACTGGATAAACATGAATTAAACATGCAATCATAAAATATGCATAAATACACAATTCTACTCGACCTACCATATTGACACTGAATTTGAATCAATGATTAACATGGCCTCGCTTTGCGTAATTGAGTGCAATTCATTTCACATAGGCACGCCATTTATCAATTATTCAATACCAAGCACATCTATCTGTCCTTGACTGACAAATGTAAATACCAACTTACACCCCTGCACAGCGTATACAAGCACACCAGTGTGACAAATCCACATCAGTCACACACAATGCCAACCTCATTGCTATTGTTAGGAAGCTGCAGATCAAATGCTCCACAGAGCATTGCTCCAAACAGTGGTTACCCACAATGCATGCTGATGTTTTGTATTTCCCCTTTTTACTGCGTGACAAAAAAAACTATGCTTTCTCCAAAGGTAGTTAGTCACACAGTGACAGGCACACATGTACACATACATCAATGGCAGCATGATCTGCTTTTCGTGTATATCTTGTAAACAGTCTAGCATTTATGGCAGGTGTTTCAAAATGGCTCCAGGATTATTGCGCACCACTGTAGCAATACTGGATTGTATTCCACACACGGATAGCCTACCTACAGTACATATCTTCTCTAGTATTTCATCTCAACTTAACTGTTAGACCTTATCTCCATGGGCTAGTGAAGAGGATGGAAACACATCAAATATTTTTTTGAGTGATTTCATGAAATAATGGATTATATACTTTTTTTCCTATCAATGTGTTTTTACAAGACCCTCTCATCTTAAAAGTAATTCTCTCAAATATCACATATTACTGTAAAAAAAAATATATAGATATATTTTTTTTTGTTCACAGGCATTTAGCCCTATTCCTCATTGTTATGATGTTATCAACACACAGGCCATGGAGCATCTATACACATTGAGAAACATCCCTTGACTAGAGTCCCTTTGCAAATACAGCAAGCCAGACGTCTTCAAACTGGTTGAAGAGAGGGAGAAATGGCTGAGAGAGCCGAGGTGTTAGCAGCCCTGGGTGTTGCATGGGGCCTCTGTACTGCACCTAAACACAGCTAGCTTCCAGTATGTCACTGTAAAAAGTGAGATGGCGCCGTTGTTCATCTGAAGTGCTTTTATTGAATGGTGTAATTAAACGTTATGTTTTGGTAAAAAATAAATAATTAATGAATGCTTCTAAATTGCTTTCGACACCTAATGCGCATGCTCATTGTATAGCTGTTGGGGCAATGTAGCATTGGGGGCAATCATAAGAGTTAGAGGCATGGCTTATTGGGGGCGTGGCTTTCAGTTTGTTCTTTTTGGCCATCCGTGAGAGTGAATGTCATTCCAGTTAATGTGTTCTGTTGTATTCATTATACAAGTTTAAACTTAAGGTTTCCATTGATACAATGATTGTCATTTGGTTACAATATTGTGGTCAATAAATGTGACTGACTGGCTCAAATTGGTCTTGTAGAGCAAAATTTGAAATGACTAAGCTTGTAATTTATGTGAAGTAGTGACCTGTGACATATGCCTAGTTCCCTAAATGCATCACAAATGTGAATGTTTTTTGTAAAGATTGTGTTTAAAGGTATTATTTAATGTTAATGAACAAACTTTTTTGATTTACAGGCGATTTATTTATTTGCTTCTAACCCAATTTAAGAATTTTTGAAAAGTCAAAGAGAAATTTCAACATGGAGCAAAATGAAAAAAATGTGTTATATTAACATGAAATATTCTGTTATATTTATGTTATATATTAGGTTGAACAAAGGGGGAAAAGTCATTATGTTGCACCAGCCATATCCCTTTCGAAAGGAAATACATTACATGTAAAACATATTTGATAACACGTGTGCCCAATGGAGCAATTACAACAGTGACCCGCCCTGAAATGGCCTTTAAAGCCTGGAGTCACTCAACAAACCCTGTGTGGACAATGCTTCACTCCTCTCTCTCTGTGTGTGTGTGTGTGTGTGTGTGTGTGTGTGTGTGTGTGTGTGTGTGTGTGTGTGTGTGTGTGTGTGTGTGTGTGTGTGTGTGTGTGTGTGTGTGTGTGTGTGTGTGTGTGTGTGAGAGAGAGAGAGAGAAGTGATGTAACTACAACCATATTACACCAGTTAAGACATTTCAGTCTGAATTGTGGGTAGATAAAAGTGAAACGAAATTAATGAAATAGCTACAATTAACTCCACAACCATAAATAATGTATGATTCGTGTTGAAGACAGATAAAGGCCTATACATTGAAATACCGTATTTTCCACCTGGAAAGACACAGGTGATATATTCGTTTTACCAACACTGAACATTGAAATGCCTGTCTGTCTTCTCACACATGAGCATTGCATCTCTACATTACGCGACCATGGAGGGGCCAACAACGAAGGGCAGAGCAAATTGTCCAAGTAGTTTATAATGCTGAGTCCTGTAGCCTATCAGTTCACAGCACACTAAAAGCAACGGAGAGTTAGTCTCCATAAATGACAGGCGTTGAAATTATAAACGCTTTCATCACCTGGCGAAATTGTCGCAGAGTTGTCTATAATAACATATAGGCTCATTTCTGAAGCTTTGCAAGCACGCAGTAATTCTAAATGCAATGGAAGGGACCTGAAACAGCTTGGATAAATACGCGTGAATACGTATTTACGCACAAACATCACATATTTAAATTGCCAAAAGAACTATTATCTTTACGAAATAATTATACATTTTCCCAATGAATTGTTATTCATTAACTGCAACAGAAATAAATAATTATAAAGTTACTGAAGTGACGTATAGTTAGTTACCTTGTTGCAGGCGCCTAGTTGTGCACTTGTCCTAGTAGTGATTGGCAAAACATTATAGCCATAGGTTCCAAATAAATAGGCTACTATTATGCACATAAAGTTAGAGAATAAAAATACAATACCTTCAGCTCATGAATGGAAATGCCTTGGGGTAAATGTATCGTTCGTCCTTTTATTAATCCATTCAAAAATAATGTTCATAAAGCAGCTCAGACAATGATCATTTCGAAAAAAACAATGCGAAACGCTACTTTTCTAAACCTCTTGAGATTTTTTTTTTGTTACATGCCGCGCTTGTAGCCTACACAACTCTTCAAATCGGAATATCCATCGGAAATCCACTTGAAACCCAGCGGTTTTAAAAACTCCTTTGAGAAAACTGAGCAAGACAACCTGGCATCCAATAACTAACAATTGAGGGTTCCGAACCATTCGTGGAAAGCGAACTCAGTCCCGCTACAAAAGCTGCAGGTCATCCTATTTCGAGATGAAGCCTTCTTACTAGTGCACAGCGATCCCAGCTGTCACCCGCTACACACAGGGAGGAGCTATACGCCCTAGACTGGAGTGTGCTAGTGAAACGAGATCTTTTGTTTCATGGGTGCCACTTTATGGACGACTGTATTTTTAGAATTTACATTGGTATTCAACGAAAATACACAATTCCAAAAATAAACCACTATAGGCTAAATGGCAAAATATAATGATTGTGTAGGCTGTATTATTAGTTTAAAAGAGAAACAACAACATTACAACAAACTGTATTTATTCCATATGGAAAAGTGAACCCTTTCTGGCTCGCACACAAAGTGTCAGAAACAATATTGGGGTGACAATGATGATGCCCACAGTTACGCATTGGTACCCCTATTGCTTTGAGATTTCTGTGCCCAGCCAATGCGAGAGGGAATGAATGCAACCAGGTTCAAAGCCTCTCTTGTCTTCATCAATGGGAGACCCCACTCCGGTGGTCCCATCCTCTCCAGCCACTGCACAGTGTTTATAATCGCCCTTCAGTCGGTTCCACATAACATAGAAGCCGATCAGTTTTGGGCCCCTTATCAGAATAACAGCAAATCCTGCTGAAGTTGCAGCTACTTTTGTTTGTAGTCTTCTACACCTAAAAAAAACATGTTATACTCTGGATGGAAGCAAGGCACATTGAAATCAGGCTGACCATCTGCAACCAGGGGCTTACACTCTAAGAAGGCCAAGGATTCATAATGGCTCATGCTCAGCTTGGGAGTGTTTGCTTTATGTAGGCTAATAACAGACCACCTGTGATGGCAATGTTAATTGTGTCCCAGATAGCCACTAGTCCAGATGCTTGCTGCAACAAATTGTATTATAGGCGTGCTATAATAATTCATAAACTGGGTGCTTTGAACCCTGAATGCTGACAGCCGTGATATATCGTATGACAAAACATCAGTTTTGACTGTTTTAATTACGTCGGTAACCAGTTTATAATAGCAATAAGCCACCTGAGGGGTTTGTGGTATGGCCAATATTTGTAAACTATTTTGTACATAATGTTGCTGCTACCGTCTCTTATGACAGAAAATAACTGTTTGACATCAAAACAGCGATTACTCACCACGAACTGGCAGAAGCTTTTTTTTTTCCTTTAACGAGTCCGATGAGCCTGACGTGAAGGACATACTGCTTTCCCGGGAACAGGCCCAAATCCCAGTCATTTGCGCGAAGAGACAATGGAGAAAAAGAGGACGGAGGTCGGGCTGCCTTCTGAGAATTCGTAGGCGACCAAATAAACCCCCCCTGCCCACCGTTCTACTAGCTAATGTGCAATCATTGGAAAATAAAATCGACAACCTATGAGGAAGATTAAACTACCAACGGAACATTAAAAACTGTAATATCTTATGCTTCATGAAGTCGTGGCTGAACAATGACATTATCAACATACAGCTGGCTGACTATACGCCGTATCGGCAGGATAGAACAGCAGACTCTGGTAAGACAAGGGGTGGCGGACTATGCATATATGTAAACAACAGCTGGTGCACGATATCTAAGGAAGTCTCAAGGTTTTGCTCGCCTGAGGTAGAGTAGCTCATGATAAGCTGTAGACCACACTATCTACCTAGAGAGTTTTCATCTGTATTTTTTGTAGCTGTCTACATACCACCACAGACCGATGCTGGCACTAAGACCGCACTCAATGAGCTGTATACCGCCATAAGCAAACAGCAAAATGCTTATCCAGAGGTGGTGCTCCTAGTGGCCGAGGACTTTAATGCAGGGAAACTTAAATCTGTTTTACCAAATTTCTATCAGCTTGTTAAATGTCCAACCAGAGGGAAAAACTCTAGACCACCTTTACTCCACACACAGAGACGTGTACAAAGCTCTCCCTCACCCTCCATTTGGCAAATCTGACAATAATTCTATCCTCTTGATTCCTGCGTACAAGCAAAAATGTAAGCAGGAAGCACCAGTGACTCGGTCAATAAAAAAGTGGTTAGATGAAGCAGATACTAAGCTACAGGACTGTTTTGAAGCACAGACTGGAATATGTTCCGGGATTCTTCCTATGGCATTGAGGAGTACACCACATCAGTCATTGGCTTCATCAACAAGTGCATCAATGGCGTCGTCCCCACAGTGACTGTACGTACATACCCCAACCACAAGCCATGGATTACAGGCAACATCCGCACTGAGCTAAAGGCTAGAGCTGCCGCTTTCAAGGAGCAGGACTCTAACCCTTGAAGCTTATAAGAAATCCCGCTATGCCCTCTGACGAACCATCAAACAGGCAAAGTGTCAGTATAGGACTAAGATCGGATCGTACTACACCGGCTCCGACGTTTGTCCGATTACACAACAGTGGTAGGCCTGATCGAAGAGACAGCCTATAGGCAGGAGGTCAGAGACCTGGCCGTGTGGTGCCAGGACAACAACCTCTCCCTCAACATGATCAAGACAAAGGAGATGAGTGTTGATTGGAGGAAAAGTAGGATCGAGCACGCCCCCATTCTCATCGACGGGGCTGTAGTGGAGCAGGTTGAGAGGTTCAAGTTCCTTGGTGTCCACATCATGAACAAACTAACATGGTCCAAGCACACCAAGACAGTCATGAAGACTGAAAAGATTTGGCATGGGTTCTCAGATCCTCAAAAGGTTCTACAGCTGCACCATCGAGAGCGTCCTGACTGGTTGCATCACTGCCTGGTATGGCAACTGCTCGGCCTCTGACCGCAAGGCACTACAGAGGGTAGTGCATACGGCCCAGTACATCACTGGGGCCAAGCTTTCTGCCATCCAGGACCTCTATACCAGGCGGTGTCAGAGGAAGGCCCTAAAAATTGTCAAAGACTCCAGCCACCCTACTCATAGACTGTTCTCTCTGCTACCGCACGGCAAGCAGTACCGGAGCGTCAAGTCTAGGTCCAAGAGGCTTCTAAACAGCTTCTACCCCCAAGCCATAAGACTCCTGTACATCTAATCAAATGGCTACCCAGACTATTTGCATTGCCCCCCCCCCCCCCCCCCCCTTTTACGCCGCTGCTGCTCTCTGTTATTATCTATGCATAGTCGCTTTAATAACTCTACCTACATGTACATATTGCCTCAATTACCTTGACTAACCGTTGCCCGCGCACATTGACTCTGTACCGGTACGCCCTGTACATAGCCTCGCTATTGTTATTTTACTGCTGCTCTTTAACTACTTGTTACTTTTATTTCTTATTCTTATTCATATTTTTTAAACTGCATTGTTGGTTAGGGGCTTGTAAGTAAGCATTTCGCTGTAAGGTCTACACCTGTTGTGTTCGGCGCATATGACTAATAACATTTGATTTGATTTGATATACCACGACTGTATGCAAGCACTCCGTGTTGCGGTGTGTGAAAACACACCCACACTGGTGCTCGGGCAAGATTAATCAAACCCCTTCAATCTTCGGCTCTAGCCAAACGCTCGCAGGTACAGTGTTCGGATAGGCAAGCCTACATGATGAGATTATTATGGATAAAAACTAGATTCTTTTTATTTGTCAAATGGTTGCCAGGGATCGATCTTCATGTCACCAGAGTAAGACCCTCAATATTCAATGGAAAGGCGCATCAATCTCATCACTGTGCACTTTCACCATCCTGTGATGTTCATCATAACATATTTAATCTGTATACAGTACATTTTGCAGTGTTAAATCAACACTTAAAGTGTTCATTTTAACACCATGTCAGATAGTGCCACTCTACCGAGTGTAAAAAGTTCTCTGATAATAGTGTTACATTTTGAATGTTAATGTAACAATCGTATTGGCCATATGCCACACCCCCATGCCTACAGCATGGTTCGATATTCCTCCTTTATCATCATGAATTATATTGAATTGCATTTGAGTAACTCACTATTACATCACTTGGTAGCAGTGCAAGTGGATCCTTGTGTGTGAGTCAATAACGAAAAGATGATCAACTATTATCTCAGATAAATGGCTGTTGTCTCTTTAAAGTTCTTGTGTCATGTGTTCTTCTAGACCTGTATGTATTTGATAGTGTGCTCCCTTTGGTGGACAACATAAAAATTATGTAACGTAAAATCATAGAACGCTGTTTCAATCAATCAATCAATTAATCAATCAATCAATCAATTGCATTTATAAAACACTTTTTACATCAGCAGATGTCACAAAGTGCTCTAAAGGTCAAATGCATTTGGAACAAATCTACATTATGCATGTTGATAAACCTGTTATTATGTATGGTAATATTATTCATACCATGTGACATAGCCATACCGTGTGACATAGCCATAC
This sequence comes from Salvelinus namaycush, assembly GCF_016432855.1. Taxonomy (NCBI): domain Eukaryota; kingdom Metazoa; phylum Chordata; class Actinopteri; order Salmoniformes; family Salmonidae; genus Salvelinus; species Salvelinus namaycush. The sequence continues at coordinate 8,977,573 of NC_052307.1, forward strand.
CGTGTGACATAGCCATACCGTGTGACATAGCCATACCATGTGACATAGCCATACCGGTGGCATTAATCCAATATAAATAACATGCCAAATAATCCTCCAACCAAAACAAAACATTCAGTGCCTTCAGAAAGTATTTACACCCCTTGACTTATTTCACATTTTGTTGTGTTACAGTCTGAATTCTAAATTGATTAAATAAATAAAAGTCTCACCCATAATGATAAATAATGAATACCCTATAATGACAAAGTGAAAACATGTTTTTACAAATTTTTGCAAATGTTTTATCAATTAAATACAGAAATATCAATACTTTGTATAAGCACCTTTGGCAGCGATTACAGTTGTGAGTATTTTGGGGTAAGTCTCTAAGAGCCTTCCACACCTGGATTGTGCAACATTTGCAAGTTATTTTTAATTTTAATTCTTCAAGCTCTGTCAAATTGGTTGTTAATCATTGTTTAACAACCATTTTCAGGTCTTGCCATAGATTCTCAAGTAGATTTAAGTCCAAATTGTAACTCGGCCACTCAAGAACATTCACTGTCTTCTTGGTGAGCAACTCCATTGTAGATTTGGAATTTATCTCCCAGTGTCTGGTGCAAAGTAGACTGAACCAGGTTTTTACTCTAGGATATTGCCTGTGCTTTGCTCCATTCCGTTTATTTTTTATCCTGAAAACTCCCCAGTCCTAAACGATTACACGCATAGCCAAAAAACATGATGCAGCCATCACTATGCTTGAAAATATGGAGAGTGGTACTCAGTAATGTGTTGTATTGGATTTGCCCCAAACATAACACTTTGTATTCAGGACCAAAATGTATTGCTTTGCCACATTATTTGCAGTATTACTTTAGTGCCTTGTTGCAAACAGGATGCATGTTTTGTAATATTTGTATTCTGTACAGGCTTCCTTCTTTTCACTCTGTCAATTAGGTTAATATTGTGGAGTAAGTACAATGCTGTTGATCCAAGTCACCATTGGCCTCCTGGTGAAATCCCTGAGTGGTTTCCTTACTCTCCGACAACTGAGTTAGGAAGGACGCCTGTATTTTTGTAGTGACTGGGTGTATTGATACACCATCCAAAGTGTAATTAATAACTTCACCTTTATTTTTAGCCTTACAAAGGGTGCCCTTCTTTGCGAGGCATTGGAAAACCTCCCTGGTCTTCGTGGTTGAATCTGTGTTCGAAATTCACCGCTTGACTGAGGGACCTTACAGATAATTGTATGTGTGGGGTACAGAGATGAGGTAGTCATTCAAAAATCCTGTTATTACACACTGAGTCCATGCAACTTGTTATGTGTCTTGTTAAGCACATTTATACTCCTGAATTTATTTAGGCTTGCCATAACAAAGGGGTTGAATACTTATTGACTCAAGACATTTCAGCTTTTAATTTTGTATTAATTTGTAAACATTTGTAAAAGCCTACTTCCACTTTGACATTATGGGGTATTGTGTGTAGGCCAGTGACACAAAATGTCAATTGAATCCATTTTAAATTCAGGCTGTAACACAACAAAATGTGAAAAAATTCAAGTGCTGTGAATACTTTCTGAAGGCACTGAATGTATGCTCCTACTAGCTTGACAACCTTTGATATCCTATAAATGTTTTGCGTGGGTATGAATACACCTGGGTTATACACTTGGGCTAGCTTGATCAGCTATGTATCAAAGCTGATCTCGCTGTGAAGATACAGCCATCCCAGATGTACTAATCCTGTGTGTTCAATGGCCTATTTTGGGAGGACACAGCCACTGATGCATTGACCTGGGGCGGCAGGTAGCCTAGTGGTTAGAGCATTGGGCCAGTAACCGAAAGGTTGCTAGATTGAATCCCTGAGCTGACAATGTAAAAATCTGTCATTCTGCCCCTGAACAAGGCAGTTAACCCACTGTTCCTAGGCCGTCATTGTAAATAAGAATTTGTTCTTAACTGACTTGCCTAGTTAAATAAAGGTAAAATAAAAAACTTGTTAGGGGAAAGATTTGGATTTAAGTCTGGTGGTTAATTCCTTTTTGTTACCAGGAACCCTTTGCTGTTGTTCACCTGCTGAGGCAATGAGACAGCTAGTATGGAAGGTATGGGGCCCTGCCACATGCAGTCTCAGCTACTGTATGTACTGTAGGAAAGGTATGGGGCCCTGCCACATGCAGTCTCAGCTACTATATGTACTGTAGGAAAGGTATGGGGCCCTGCCACATGCAGTCTCAGCTACTGTATGTACTGTAGGAAAGGTATGGGGCCCTGCCACATGCAGTCTCAGCTACTGTATGTACTGTAGGAAAGGTATGGGGCCCTGCCACATGCAGTCTCAGCTACTGTATGTACTGTAGGAAAGGTATGGGGCCCTGCCACATGCAGTCTCAGCTACTGTATGTACTGTAGGAAAGGTATGGGGCCCTGCCACATGCAGTCTCAGCTACTGTATGTACTGTAGGAAAGGTATGGGGCCCTGCCACATGCAGTCTCAGCTACTGTATGTACTGTAGGAAAGGTATGGGGCCCTGCCACATGCAGTCTCAGCTACTGTATGTACTGTAGGAAAGGTATGGGGCCCTGCCACATGCAGTCTCAGCTACTGTATGTACTGTAGGAAAGGTATGGGGCCCTGCCACATGCAGTCTCAGCTACTGTATGTACTGTAGGAAAGGTATGGGGCCCTGCCACATGCAGTCTCAGCTACTGTATGTACTGTAGGAAAGGTATGGGGCCCTGCCACATGCAGTCTTGAGAGAGAAGAGAAACAGTCACCCATGCTCCAAGAGACAGTTATTATTTCATACTATTGTCTAAGTTAAAGACGGCACAATAATGTTTGATCATCAATTACAACTTTTATATATTTTAGTATCCACTACTGTTGAACAGTTTATAATATTCTTGTTTTATTTCACAAGGGGATGTGTCAGCTTCCAGTTGACATGTACAATAAAAAACATTGGAGCGTGCGTGACAAGTTGAAATGGACTTGTTATGCATTTCAAGTGGAGGATCCTTTGAAAAGTCAGACAGACAGACAGACAGATGCGTAAGAATGGCACATGATGATGACCAGAGCTGTCACCTCATTCCGGCAGGAACATTTTTAATTCTATGGCATTGGAGAGGCCATGCAGTCTTTAACACCCTCTCTCTGTCAGGGAACAGCTTCACACTATTTAATTGGTCTCAGAGAAAATTGGTTTGGTATGTTTTCTCATCAACACATAGGCCACCATACTCTCAGTAACATGTTATCAATATATAAATAAATGTATATTCAGGTAATAAGCGTTCCCTTTATTATATATTCGACTTAATTCCAGCAGGATCCTCTTCTTCTCTGAATCATAACAGCTACCCACTGTGTTAAAGTGATGTGTTGTAAGTGATAAACAGTAGGCTACTAAAATGACTCTGGTAGAGGATTATCCAGAATAGGTTTTTACAATTATTCTTACTGACCATGGTTTTACTGTTTGTACAGTTATGCCAACCATTATATTGTGTCCCATCATCACTGTTTTAGAAGAGTGTTGCAGTTTGCACATCAGCTCTTTCAGAGATGAGCTCTGAGCTCTGACTGAAAGCTTCAGACATCTACCTCAGCATATTAAATTAAGGTAAGCCCGGTGACCTATAATGGCAAAACGTTGTAAAGCTGGGGTAGAGATTCACTCAGAAACCTGCAACTTGAGTCTGAGCCAGAGCATGCACCAAGGCTTGCTTAAAAGCATGAATAAGTCAGTGTTTCTGCCCTGAGTCCCTATAGTGACGGGTGACAGTTAAAGAGCCCAGTGTTTTGGGCATCCGCCGTCATGTGCCTTTCCAAATGGACCTGGTGCAGCAGGGAGGCATCTGCTTCAGGCACGGGGTAACTGGACCAGGAACCCGCCCTGCCTCGGCTCTGTGAGTCACATGTGCCTCTTTGAGTCCCTGGTTTAGGGGGGGGGTCCCCATTAGCCCCATCTCTAGCCAGCTGTGGGTAAACCAGATGTTTTAATGACAACTGTGCTCAGGCCCTGCTGAATAAATTATCCTGCCAGTGCTAACACACGATAGTGCTCATACATTTTTTAGCCAATCCATCTCTGTCACTCTCTCAACGTGGATGCGTATGTACACGTAAGGCGGGCGTATTTTTCTGCATATTTTAGCATCATCTGAACTCTCTATTGAGTCATATGTTCTTTCTCAGTGGTCTCGGGAACTTGTTTTATTCCATTACTTGCAGCTTTGCACGTGTTGCCCATGGTGATGACTGTGTGGAAAGCAAGGGTTTCTGCTCTGAAATCAGTGCACCTTCACCATGTTGTATCTACATGTATTGTATATGAACAATAACAATATTTTGATTAACTGAAAGGAATCAAGAGTAGAGGTCTGCAGAAACTGATATCCATCCATGATTAAACATCACAATCAGGCTTTTGACTTTCCAGTGTAGACAGACCTGAATTTGAACTGATACATGATTGATGTGTCAGATGAAAGCAATGTAGGTCATTGTGGGTAAGGATCCACATGCACAGCATAAATCACCTGGGATAATAACCAACTACCATGAAGGATAATGGCCCATCAGACCATTTCAGGTGCATTCAAGGTCCATAACTCAAACAACCGGTCTTTACATAGTCACTTATGTCTGGCGCAGGTACATTTGTGATCTACAGTATTTAGGACATTAAACATACATGTAATTTTATAGTGGCTATTGATGTCAAGATTTACGGTGATGGATCAATATTCAATAAACAGACAACAAACAGCATGGCGCCAAAGGAAATCAATTCATATTAACTATATTTTAGATATTTTTATTCTCTGACAACGGTTTGCTATATAAGAAAGTAATTCCAGTTAATGTTGCTATTAATCAAATAAAATAAAATGTATATATAAAGCCCTTCTTACATCAGCTGATATAGCAAAGAGCTGTACAGAAAGACAGCCTAAAACCCCAAACAGCAAGCAATGCAGGTGTAGAAGCACGGTGGCTAGGAAAAACTCCCTAGAAAGGCCAAAACCTAGGAAGAAACCTAGAGAGGAACCAGGTTATGAGGGGTGGCCAGTCCTCTTCTGTCTGTGCCGGGTGGAGATTATAACAGAACATGGCCAAGATGTTCAAATGTTCATAAATGACCAGCATGGTCAAATAATAGTAATCACAGTGAACAGGTCAGGGTTCCATAGTCGCAGGCAGAACAGTTGAAACTGGAGCAGCAGCACGGCCAGGTGGACTGGGGACAACAAGGAGTCATCATGCCAGGTAGTCCTGAGGCATGGTCCTAGGGCTCAGGTCCTCCGAGAGAGAGAAAGAAAGAAAGAGAGAAAGAGAGAGAGAATTAGAGAGAGCATACTTAAATTCACACAGGACACCGGATAAGACAGGAGAAATATTCCAGATATAACAGACTAGCCCCCCCGACACATAACCTACTGCAGCATAAATACTGGAGGCTGAGACAGGAGGGGTCAGGAGACACTGTGGCCCCGTCCAATGATACCCCCGGACAGGGCCAAACAGGCAGGATATAACCCCACCCACTTTGCCAAAGCACAGCCCCCGCACCACTAGAGGGATATCTTCAACCACCAACTTACCATCCTGAAACAAGGCCGAGTATAGCCCACAAAGATCTCCGCCACGGCACAACCCAAGGGGGGGCGCCAACCCAGACAGGAAGACCACGTCAGTGACTCAACCCACTCAAGTGACGCACCCCTCCTAGGGGAAGAGCACCAGTAAGCCAGTGACTCAGCCCCTGTAATAGGGTTAGAGGCAGAGAATCCCAGTGGAGAGGGGAACCGGCCAGGCAGATACAGCAAGGGCGGTTCGTTGCTCCAGTGCCTTTCCGTTCACCTTCACACTCCTGGGCCAGACTACACTCAATCAAAGGACCTACTGAAGAGATGAGTCTTCAATAAAGACTTAAAGGTTGAGACCGAGTCTGCGTCTCTCACATGGGTAGGTAGACCATTCCATAAAAATTGAGCTCTATAGGAGAAAGCCCTGCTTCCAGCTGTTTCTTTAGAAATTCTAGGGACAATTAGGAGGCCTGCGTCTTGTGACCGTAGCGTACGTGTAGGTATGTACGGCAGGACCAAATCGGAAAGATAGGTAGGAGCAAGCCCATGTAATGCTGCTTTTCTTTTCAATAAGTAAATTTACAAAATCACATTTATTTTCCTCTTCCTCATACAATCACTGAGGCAATATAAATATATATATATAAAGTAGTTATAAACACGTTCATCAAAGAATATCTACTGTATGTGGAAAAGGACATGCGAAAAATGATCTCTGCACACCTGTCTTTCATTCTCAACTAGGTTTCATATGCCTTGGTGAGAGTACGCTATCTGAGTGAGAAGTGCTCAGAGCATCTGCTTATCTCCTATTGTTAAATCCTGTAAAAAAGATATACTCCTTTCCTCATTAAGCCTAGTTCACTTAGCATTTTCAGAGACAAGAGATGGGCTGCCAAACAATGAGTGATGCAAAGGCATTTGAAGAACCAGAAAACAACCCGTCAATTCGTAGCTATACTCAAAAGGCACATAGACTGTGTCATCATAGGTGAAGAGTGCCGTGAAATGAAGCTGTGTAACATTTATAATTAAAAAACAGTTAAAATATATTTTTTTACCTTTTAGGAACCAAGTTTGTGCCAAAACAAAATCTAGGGTGGTTAAGAGATTGTGAATTACATCTGCCATTGGAGAAACATTTCCAATATTAGTGCTGTGCAGACCGAAATACATTTTACATTCATTTGCATCATTAAAAATGACTAGTTAACAAATTGTCCTCTTGATAGTTGACCTTACACAACATGCATACATTATAATACTTTATTATACTACATATTGTTGTTCATTACCAACATTCAATTGAATTCAAATGTAAATAGCAATTTTCAACAGCAAAACAAATTCATCAAATCATATGATGAGTTATTTATTTAAGTCTCAGTCTTTTCAAAACACAGCCACAAGTTACCCAGAATAACAAAAAGAGAACACAGCAGACACTCCCTGAGCTCTCCTCTGTGAGAGAGAAAGCCACAAGCTACCCAGGATAACAAAAAGAGAACACAGCAGACGCTCCCTGAGCTCTCCTCTGTGAGAGAGAAAGCCACAAGCTACCCAGGATAACAAAAAGAGAACACAGCAGACGCTCCCTGAGCTCTCCTCTGTAAGAGAGAAAGCCACAAGCTACCCAGGATAACAAAAAGAGAACACAGCAGACGCTCCCTGAGCTCTCCTCTGTAAGAGAGAAAGCCACAAGCTACCCAGAATAACAAAAAGAGAACACAGCAGACGCTCTCTGAGCTCTCCTCTGTGAGAGAGAAAGTACTGTAGTTCTGTTGTTGTCAGCACAACAACGGCAGGCATGCAGGTGATGGAAGGATAATGACTGTGGGAGGAGGCTACTTGACCCCTGGCAACCTCTTCCTGGATGCTGCTGCTGGGAAACGATTCAGGAAGTGGGTGCAGTTAATGTGATGGGATATCCTGCTGCTGACAGCCCTTCTTCCTCATACAGTAATTAATTGTTCCCACAGTCCGAGTCACCTTTGCAGGATGCTGCACTTGAAGCGCACACAGACACCTCCAGGTGACTCAACGACAGACACGGCCGAGGACGCTTTCACTCAGACACAGCGTTGACACTGCAACACAGAAAAGAGGAATTCAAAACTCACACAATCTAACAAAAATGGCAATAACAAAAGCAATGTGATCATCATGGTACAGTTGGACTAGGAATCCCCTGAACATGGAGTAGCTGCTAAGAGCGCAAAGCTTTCTCTAAGTACAGTTTCACACATTTATGCCAAGAACAAAGCTTAGTGGTGAAAAGGTGTTTAAAGTACACTAATTCACCAAAATGACATCATTTCCCATTTTATGATTACTGGGGCCAAATGATGATGGTTTCCTCTTCAAATAACTATTGTTTTATTTGTCATTACATGTCATTAAGGTTTGGTGCGCATGGCCTTCTCAGATATTTCTGTGGGCATTCTCTTGTTTGAAGGCCTGCATTCTTGTTCCTTGAACATCAAAGGATGGGCACACTGCAACTTCAAGCACATTTTGACATTGCCCTCCCTCCTGACTCTTATGCAGTAATTACAGCTCGGAAAAGACAACATTATTACCCATCAAGTCTGGATATAATAACACTACAAAACACTTTAAAGAGGAGGGGAAATAAAAGCCGTGGATTATGTATTAGGAATTGTTCGACCTCTACAAAGCTAATGGGAGCATTGTATGTCAACCATAAAGAAGATTAACAATACCTTTAATAATATATTCTAGCTTGCTGTATTTCTCATACAATGATACAGCTGTAAATTGGGCCAATGGTCTTGGGGGAAACCCCATTATGAACAACTTCCATAAAAAACATTTTTCCATGAGAGAGTTATGGTTGTTACAAAATGAATATTCCATTAAGCATTGCATTTGGTTAGAAAGGCTTGACTGTTTTGTAAAGCTCGGAAGTTCTCCCCACTGAAGTACTTTCATGTTTCAACACTGCCCTCTTGTGCATGATATTTAACATGCAAATGTACACAATAAAAATGCCTTCAATGTGCTCTTAATTTTTTGTCAGACATGATAATTATACTGTTGGAACATTCATTTATATAACAACATTAGATTCAATTAGATCTTTGCTCACAAATGTGCTTTGTGTACGAAGGTGTATTGTGACAAACTAAACCGAGCCAGATCAACAAGAAACATGGTCAACAAACAGACATGGTCAACAAACAGACATGGTCAACAAACAGACATGTCAACAAACAGACATGGTCAACAAACAGACATGGTCAACAAACAGACATGGTCAACAAACAGACATGTCAACAAACAGACATGTCAACAAACAGACATGTCAACAAACAGACATGGTCAACAAACAGACATGGTCAACAAACAGACATGGTCAACAAACAGACATGGTCAACAAACAGACGTGTCAACAAACAGACATGGTCAACAAACAGACATGGTCAACAAACAGACGTGTCAACAAACAGACGTGTCAACAAACAGACATGGTCAACAAACAGACATGGTCAACAAACAGACATGGTCAACAAACAGACATGTCAACAAACAGACATGGTCAACAAACAGACATGTCAACAAACAGACATGGTCAACAAACAGACATGGTCAACAAACAGACGTGTCAACAAACAGACGTGTCAACAAACAGACATGTCAACAAACAGACATGGTCAACAAACAGACGTGGTCAACAAACAGACATGGTCAACAAACAGACATGTCAACAAACAGACGTGGTCAACAAACAGACGTGGTCAACAAACAGACGTGGTCAACAAACAGACATGGTCAACAAACAGACGTGTCAACAAACAGACGTGGTCAACAAACAGACATGTCAACAAACAGACGTGTCAACAAACAGACATGTCAACAAACAGACATGTCAACAAACAGACATGGTCAACAAACAGACGTGGTCAACAAACAGACGTGTCAACAAACAGACATGGTCAACAAACAGACATGTCAACAAACAGACGTGTCAACAAACAGACGTGTCAACAAACAGACATGGTCAACAAACAGACGTGTCAACAAACAGACATGGTCAACAAACAGACGTGGTCAACAAACAGACATGTCAACAAACAGACGTGTCAACAAACAGACGTGTCAACAAACAGACGTGTCAACAAAGAGACATGGTCAACAAACAGACATGGTCAACAAACAGACGTGTCAACAAACAGACATGTCAACAAACAGACATGTCAACAAACAGACACGGTCAACAAACAGACATGGTCAACAAACAGACATGTCAACAAACAGACACGGTCACCAAACAGACACGGTCAACAAACAGACATGTCAACAAACAGACATGGTCACCAAACAGACATGGTCAACAAACAGACATGTCAACAAACAGACATGTCAACAAACAGACATGTCAACAAACAGACATGGTCAACAAACAGACATGGTCACCAAACAGACATGGTCAACAAACAGACATGGTCACCAAACAGACATGGTCAACAAACAGACATGGTCAACAAACAGACATGTCAACAAACAGACATGGTCACCAAACAGACATGGTCAACAAACAGACATGTCAACAAACAGACATGTCAACAAACAGACATGGTCAACAAACAGACACGGTCAACAAACAGACACGGTCAACAAACAGACATGGTCACCAAACAGACATGGTCAACAAACAGACATGGTCAACAAACAGACATGGTCAACAAACAGACATGTCAACAAACAGACATGTCAACAAACAGACATGTCAACAAACAGACATGTCAACAAACAGACACGGTCAACAAACAGACATGGTCAACAAACAGACACGGTCAACAAACAGACATGTCAACAAACAGACATGGTCACCAAACAGACATGTCAACAAACAGACATGGTCACCAAACAGACATGGTCACCAAACAGACATGGTCAACAAACAGACACGGTCAACAAACAGACATGTCAACAAACAGACATGTCAACAAACAGACATGGTCAACAAACAGACATGTCAACAAACAGACACGGTCAACAAACAGACATGGTCAACAAACAGACGTGGTCAACAAACAGACACGGTCAACAAACAGACATGGTCAACAAACAGACATGTCAACAAACAGACATGGTCAACAAACAGACATGGTCAACAAACAGACATGGTCAACAAACAGACATGTCAACAAACAGACATGGTCAACAAACAGACATGGTCAACAAACAGACATGTCAACAAACAGACACGGTCAACAAACAAACATGGTCAACAAACAGATAGCACAATGCATCTAACACATCCTGCTACTTACTGCTTCCCCTACAAATACAAGTCTATTACTTTCTGTTTTTTGTATGTATGTTCTTAATTAATACATTGCACATCCATGATCCCTGTACACTGCACACTCCAGAATAATGAATCATCAGTCTTCTTATACATCCCTATATACCCCAACTGTCCTCCTGGATACTTGTTAAGCAGGTCAATTGAGTATGAGGTTTTAAACCTGTTGGACCTGAGGAACTTGAAGCACTGTTTAGGTGTCATCTGACAACTAAATTATGTCATGATTGATGGTCAACCCCATTTAGTCCTTGGTGTGCCAAATGGAAAGTACAGGTGAGCTAACCCATGCTGGTGCTACACAGTTTGTACACACAGACCAAGGTGGATTTGTGAGTGTTGTACTAGCTGAGCTCAATCAGTAAGGAACCAATGGTACCAGTTAAATGACGGCTGGGTTAAATGTCCACTGTCCAGCTGTTGCATTTTGGCATGTAGGATATAGGGTTGGATGGTGTTGAAAGCGAAGGATAAATCTATAAAGAGACTTTGGCGTTAGTCTTTGATTGATCTGTCTGTTTGAGGATCAGGTGCTGGCTGAACTCATTTCTGTAAGCAAATTGGTACGGGTCCATCTTCATTTCCACTGTGGCAAGTAAGTGATGTTAAATCACAAATCTCTCCTATGTTTTTATCAGCACGGAGGCTACTTGGACCATGTATTTGGGATGGGGATGATGTGTGATCTTTTCAATGGAGGATGTCTGGCAGATAGGTTGCCAGACAGATGATAGACGCGTCAGCGTCAACTATGAAATATAGAAATAGATGTCTTTAAAAACCCCTAGAGTCTATTGACGCACCGGTGCATCAATCTAAGTAACATAATAAAAAAATCAGCATCAAAATCTGTCAGTTTAAGCTAGAGATATCTGGGCTGCGTCTCAATCCACGGTATCCGCCGATGGTTGCCTTCTGCATCTGCAGTGGAAGGTGGCCGAACTACAGCGGTGTTTGTCTGTGGAAGGATGAGACTCTCACAAACACGATGGTCGTCTCCGTTTTGTTCTTAGACCCCCACAAGTGTCACGGGACTCATCTGAAGGTAACCAGCACTGGTTTATAAAATGAATGGAAGTATGGAGGTAGTTTAGTGCCAACAAAAATAAGGGGTTAAATATGTGAGCTTTCTTATATATCCTAGATACAGGACAGACACTTCCAAACCGTATTCCTTATGATTTCTTTGTTGGATGTCTTTTGCCATTTCTGAATGTGTTATTCAATGTGTTTCTATAGGCTATAGTAGTAAAGGACAAATTCAATATTTTATCAAATCATTTTTTAAATATATTTTTTTGTATACCAATAGGGGTCCTACAATTCTAAATCAAATTGCTAAATGATCCATGCTATGACCATCTTAAAACAAGTCCATATGTCAGCTTAGAACCTCCACTCCCCCACCCACCAACGGCTTAGACTCTTAAATTTTAAAATAATCTATTTTTTTTGTTTCCTTTCTTACTTAGCTATTGCAACTGCAATTCTTTGCCATGTCAAAATAGAATATCTATTTTTGCAGAAGTCTGATCCGTGCACTCACTAACAAAAGCCACCAGTGAGGCCTAAGAGAATTACATTTTATTCCGAAAAACAAGTTCTTATGCAGATTACCTGACATAACACACTTGGGGCCCAGCTTTTCTCTAGCATTTTCCAGTCAGTGTGTTTCTATTCAAAGCCGTATTCAATGGAGGGGGATACTATCATGTACACACAGATAATGTGACATGTTTATACTGAGGGAGACTAAACCTGTGGTGTGTGCAGGCCCGTAGCTACATATGAGGACACCAGTCATTAAAAAAAAGAAAAAAAAAAAGGGAATTCTTGCCGTGTGTGTGTGTGTTCTAAGCAATGTAATATTTAGTGTGAGGCATGGACTGCATCTTTAATGACGTTGTGACCTACTTCTGGTCAGCACAGTCAACAGTTTCACCAACTGTCGTAGAAAAAAATATATATCCCTAAACCATCTTAATGTCAATGACATGTCAGACTTTTAATTATTCAGGAGACTGTCTGTCCCACTTATCTCTGCACTATTTAGCTGACCTTGAAATTACCTCCCTGCACTTCCACTGTGACGTTAGCCTTGACAATGAAGGCAGGCATACTGTCATTATGACAATACACAGTGATTAATAAAGCGATTCTTGACCAAATATCCATGCGGGGACACACGCGGTAATAACACCAGACGGCCTGATAATACCACAAACCCACAACCCAGAGGGCTTCCATTAAAGGGGGGGGGTAGGCTAGCCTACCTCTGGCTAGATTACATTAACCGCTGTACATACAGTACAGATCGCTTTTTTAGAGCTCATGCAAATGTAGACCATATTACACTACTCAAAATAGCTTTGCTTTATGTTAAATGCTCTTGACCATGATATTCAGTGAGCTCCAAAAGTATTGCGACAGTGACACATTTTGTTGTTGTTTTGGCTCTGTACTCCAGCACTTTGGATTTGAAATGATACAATGACTATGAGGTTAAAGTGTAGACTATCATCTTTAATTTGAGGGTATTTTCATCCATATCGGGTGAACCGTTAAGAAATTACAGTACTTTTTGTACATAGTCCCACTTTTTAGGGGACCAAAAGTATTGGGACAAATTCACTTATATGTGTATTGAAGTAGTCAAAAGTTTAGTATTTGGTCCCATATTCATAGCACACAATGATTACATCAAGCTTGTGACTCTCCTTCTGTTGGATGGATTTGCTGTTTGTTTTGGTTGTGTTTCAGATTATTTTGTTCCCAATAGAAAATCATTGGTAAATAATGCATTAGGTCATTTTTGAGTTTTATTTATTGTAAATAAGAACAGAATATGTATCTAAACACTTCTAAATGAATGTGGATGCTACAATAATTACGGATAGTCCTGAATGAGTCACAAGCTTGATGTAACCATTGTGTCAAGATGTCAAACCTTCTTCCTGTACCCAAGAAAGCGAAGGTAATTGAACTAAATTACTATCTCCCCAAAGCACTCACTTCTGTCATTATGAAGTGCTTTGAGAGGCTAATTAAGGATCATATCACCTCCACCTTACCCGACACCCTAGACCCATTACAATTTGCATACCGCCCCAACAGATCCACAGATGACACAATCGCCACTGCATTGCACACTTCCCTATCCCATCTACATTTGTAAGAATGCTGTTCTTCGACTACAGCACAGCCTTCAGCACCATAGTGGGAAGAGGTCTGTCCATGATAGGGCGTTGCTTTGCCTTCTTGACATCTCAGTCGACCAGACAGGTCCTACAGGCCCTGGTTTTGTCGCACCTGGACTAATGCCCAGCTGTGTGGTCATGTGCAGAAAAGACATAGGTAAATTGCAGTTGGTCCAGAACCAAGCAGCACGTATCACACTTAGATGTACAGTGGCAAGAACACGTATGTGAACCCTTTGGAATTACCTGGATTTCTGCATAAATTGGTCATCAAATTTGATCTGATCTTCATCTAAGTCACAACAATAGACAAACATAGTGTGCTTAAACTAATAACACAGACATTATTGTATGTTTCTTGTCTATATTGATACATAATTTAAACATTCACAGTGTAGTTTGGAAAAAGTATGTGAACCCCTAGGCTAATGACTTCTCCAAAAGCTAATTGGAGTCAGCTAACCTGGAGTCCAATCAATGAGACGAGATTGGAGATGTTGGTTAGAGCTGCCTTGCCCTATAAAAAACACTCACAACATTTTTGTTTGCTATTCACAAGAAGCATTGCCTGATGTGAACCATGCCTCAAACAAAATAGATCTCAGAAGACCTAAGATTAAAAATAGTTGACTTGCATAAAGGAAAGGGTTACAAAAGTATCTCTAAAAGCCTTGATGATCATCAGTCCACGGCAAGACAAATTGTCTATTTTCCCTAGGAGTGGCCATCCTGCAAAGATGACTGTAAGAGCACAGTGCAGAATGCTCAATGAAGTTAAGAAGAATCCTAGAGTGCCAGCTAAAGACTTACAGAAATCTCTGGAACACGCTAACATCTCTGTTGACGAGTCTGCTGTCCAAAAAAAACATTGCCGCAAGTCTGAAGTTTGCAAAAGTGTACCGGGACAGAAAAAAGAAACACACAACACCATGTGTGGAGGAAAAAAGGCACAGCACACCAACATCAAAACCTCATCCCAACTGTAAAGTATGGTGGAGGGAGCATCATGGTTTGGGGCTGCTTTGCTGCCTCAGGGCCTGGACAGCTTGCTATCATCGACGGAAAAATGAATTCCCAAGTTTATCAAGACATTTTGCAGGAGAATGTTAGGCTATCTGTCCGCCAATTGAAGCTCAACGGAAGTTGGGTGACGCAACAGGACAACAACCCAAAACACAGAAGTAAATCAACAACAGAATGGCTTCAACAGAAGAAAATACGCCTTCTGGGGTGGTCGAGTCAGAGTCCTGACCTCAACCCGATTGAGATGCTGTGGCATGACCTCAAGAGAGCAGTTCACACCAGACATCCCAAGAATATTGCTGAATTGAAACAGTTTTGTAAAGAGGAATGGTCCAAAATTCCTCCTGACCATTGTGCAGGTCTGATCCGCAACTACAGAAAAAGTTTGGTTGAGGTTATTGCTGCCAAAGGAGGGTCAACCAGTTATTGAAACCAAAGGTTCACATACTTTTTCCACCCTGCACTGTGAATGTTTACACGGTGTGTTCAATAAAGACATGAAAATGTATAATTGTTTGTGTGTTATTAGTTTAAGCAGACTGTGGTTGTCTATTGTTGTGACCTAGATGAAGGTCAGATAAAATTTTATGACCAATTTATGCAGAATTCCAGGTATTTCCAAAGGGTTCACATACTTTTTCTTGCCAATGTACATGGAGGGAAAGTGTCAGTAACATGCATATCAGTCTCTGCTGGCTCAAACTTGAGGAGAGATTGACTGCATCGCTATTGGTCTTTGTGCGGGGTGTTGTGTTGAAGGTACCCAAACTTTCTGTGCAAGTAGTTGGCACAAGGTTCGGACACTCATCGGTAAAACACAAGACATGCAACCAGAGGTCTCTTCACAGTCCCCAGGTCCAGAACAGAGGCTGGGAAACGCAACGTACTAAATAGAGCCATGCCCATGACTACATGGAGTTCTCTGCCACCCTAGGTAACTCAAGCTAGAAATAAAATCAGTTTCAAAAAACAGATAAAACAACACCTTACTGCAGAAAGGGTACTGTGAAGAGACACAGCCATTTTATATATATTGTATTGTAATTTGCACTGTACTATGTATTAGACCTAGATATTGTGTGTATGTACTGATATGTAGGCTGTGTGTGATGTTTTAAATGTATGTATTTCAGTCCTTGACTAATAATGTTCTGCACTAAGTATTACGTCATGTTTCATGTGGAACCCAGGAAGAGTAGCTGATGCTTGTGCAGCGGCTAATGGGGATCCTATTAAATACCAAATAGTGCCCTCCAAGCTCATCACTAAGCTCGGGGCCCTGGATCTGAACCCCGCCCCTGTGCAACTGGGTCCTGGACTTCCTGATGGGCTGACCCCAAGTGGTGAAGGTAGGCAACAACCTGTGGGCCCCACAAGGGTGTGTGCTCAGCCCCCTCCTGTACTCCCTGTTTACCCATGAATGCGTGGCCACGCACGTCTCCAACTCAATCATCAAGTTTGCTGACGGCACAACAGTGGTAGTCCTGATTACCATCAATGACGAGACAGCCTACAGGGAGGAGGTGAGGGCCCTGGCGGAGTGGTACCAGGAAAATAACCTCTCTGGACTTCAGGAGACAGCAGAGAGAGAACGCCACCATCCGCATTGACGGGGCCGCAGTGGAGAGGGTGAAAAGCTTCAAGTTCCTCGGCATGCACATCACTGACAACCGGAAATGGTTTATTCACCCAGACAGTGTGGTGAAGAAGGCATAACGGTGCCTCTTCAACGTCAGGATGCTGTAGAAATTCGGCTTGGCCCCTAAGACCATTGAGAGCATCCTGTCGAGCTGTATCACTGCCTGGTACGGTAATTGAACTGTCCGCAAACACAGGGCTCTCCAGAGGGTGGTGCGGTCAGCCCAATGCATCATCAGGGGCACACTGCCTGCCCTCCAGGACATCTACACCCGGTGTCACAGGAAGGCCAAGATGATCAATGACCTCAGCCACCTGAGCCACAGCCTGTTCACCCCGCTACCATATAGAAGGAAGAGACCTTACAGGTGCATCAAAGCTGGGACCGAGAGACTGAAAAACAGCTTCTATCTTCAGGCCATCAGACTGTTAAATATTCATCACTAGCTACTGAAAAACAGCTTTCTATCTCCAGGCCATCAGACTGTTAAATAGTCACCACTAGCTACTGAAAAACAGCTTCTATCTCCAGGCCATCAGACTGTTAAATAGTCATCACTAGCCGGCCTCCACCAACTGGCGACCAGTACTCTACCCTGCACCTTAATCACTGTTTCTAGCCGGCTACCACCCGGTACTCTACCCTGCACCTTAGAGACTGCTGCCCTATGTACATAGTCATTGAACACTGGTGTCGTGTCTTTGGCTATGCCGGATTAAGTGATATGACATGCTATTCTATAAAATCCTTTCTCTGTAATTAATATTACCTGATTGAGCTAATCATGTAAATGTAACTAACTAGAAAGTCGGGGCACAACGAAATAATATTTATAGAGCAGTTATCTTCCGAATAAACTCTTAAAGACCTAGTAATATTTTAAATCAATAGCAGTGTAACGATAGTCATTTTCTTCCTCCTCCTCGGACGAGGAGAGGCGAGACGGATCGGACCAATACGCAGAGTGGTTAGTTTCCATAGTTATTTAATATAACAAAACAATATGCGATACAAAATAACTACCGTGACAGTCCCGTGTAGCGAAACACTGACACAAGAACAAACACCCACAAACACACACGTGAAACCCTGGCTGCCTTAGTATGATTCTCAATCAGGGACAACGATTGACAGCTGCCTCTGATTGAGAATCATACCCGGCCGAACGCACAAAACCCCAACATAGAAAACAACACATAGACAACCCACCCAACTCACGCCCTGACCATACTAAATAAATACAAAACAAGAGAAAACAGGTCAGGAACGTGACAAGCAGTCAATATTAATCGTCACCTTATTTCAGTCTCATCTGAAAGCTGTAAATTCTTGGTTATCTTCACGAACCCTGGCTAACAAGTTGAATCAGCAATACAAAATTGGGTTTAATTATTTATTTACTAAATAACTAACTAATCACACAGAATTACACATACACAGAATGAATCATACCTTGATTACAAATTATGTCATAAAGGAATACGTCCCTAGCGGACGGAACAGATATGACAGCTGGTTACACAAAGAAACGGGGGCTGGGTTTGAGTGAAAGAGCGGGAAGACTGAAGAACAAAGGGAGAAGCGATGTCTCTATCGGGCCGTAGGCAGCTAGTCTATCGTAAATACAGAATCTTATGCATTCTAAATTACCGCCCATTTGGAAAAGGAAAATGCTATAAATATTTACTCTGAGCTGCGCTTCAATAGGTTGGTGGTAGATGGAAGGCCGTGTTGCCCAACAGAGTCCTTTGTCCTTTGAAGAGTGTCTCTGGTGGTGAACGGGAAACGTTGTAGTGTCGTCGTTGTGTGGTAGACGGGATACTCTGTCTGTCCTCTCCTAGCCCACGTTTACAGCGGCTGCTGCTAACTCAACGGCTAGGAGGTATCACTTCTGTAGCGAATAAGAGTTCAAAGTTCATACCATTCGCAATCAAAGCTCACGCTGAGGTTGGCTTCGTTCTGTAGTTATTATCTGAATCCTTCTGACATCGGATCGTCATCCTAATGTACCTGGAACAGGAGGTTACATTTTCGTCAAGGGCTTATATAGTGGAGGGAGAAGGGTGTGTTTCATAGTTTATGGCCCATGTCTCTTCACGGGGACGGGCCACTGATTGAGCAGAGCCCTAACCTTATGAAAATCCAAATCTCTCATTTGGAAGTTAAAATTACATTGAATCTTTTCACCAATAATTTTATATTTAAACATTAAAATTGCACAACAATTCCATGTGAATCTGATAACTATAATGTGTAGATTTTCCCAGATACAGTTTAGGTCGTCCTGTCATCAGTCATAATGTCTCAGATGACAACCGAACTGACATCATATTCACTAAGTACCAACGCATATTTTCAACTGGTTCTATTACCGAAATATGGTTCCTTTCCCTCCACTTGTTTGATGTTCCCAGACTCTCTGTTTAACAAAGGCTATTCAAGAGTCCCTCTGTAGACTCAAGAGAGAGGGAAGGGAGAAACGTATTTATGGGGGGGGGGGGGGGGGTCCTAAACCTTACCCACAGGCCAACGTCATGACACTGGTCACTTTAATAATGTTTACATACTGTTTTACCCACTTCATATGTACAGTTGAAGTCGGAAGTTTACATACACCTTAGCCAAATAAATTTAAACTCAGTTTTTCACAATTCCTTATATTTAATCCTAGTAAAAATTCCCTGTCTTAGGTCAGTTAGGATGACCACTTTATTTTAAGAATGTGAAATGTCAGAATAATAGTAGAGAGAATGATTTATTTCAGCTTTTATTCCTTTCATCACATTCCCAGTGGGTCAGAAGTTTACATACACTCAATTAGTATTTGGTAGCATTGCCTTTAAATTGTTTAACTTGGGTTAAATGTTTCGGGTAGCCTTCCACAAGCTTCCCACAATAAGTTGGGTGAGTTTTGGCCCATTCCTCCTAACGGAGCTGGTGTAACTGAGTCAGGTTTGTAGGCCTCCTTGCTCGCACACGCTTTTTCAGTTCTGCCCACAAATTTTCTATAGCATTGAGGTCAGGGCTTTGTGATGACCACTCCAATACCTTGACTTTGTTGTATGCTTGGGGTTATTGTCCATTTGGAAGACCCATTTGCGACCAAGCTTTAACTTCCTGACTGATGTCTTGAGATGTTGCTTCAATATATCTACATTATTTTCCATCCTCATGATGCCATCTATTTTGTGAAGTGCACCAGACCCTCCTGCAGCAAAGCACCCCACAACATGATGCTGCCACCCCCGTGCTTCACGGTTGGGATGGTGTTCTTCGGCTTGCAAGCCTCTCCATTTTTCCTCCAAACATAACAATGGTCCTTATGGCCAAACAGTTATATTTTTGTTTCATCAAACCAGAGGAAATTTATCCAAAAAGTATGATATTTGTCCCCATGTGCAGTTGCAAAACGTAGTCTGGCTTTTTATATGGCGGTTTTGGAGCCGTGGCTTCTTTCTTACTGAGCGGCCTTTCAGGTTATGTTGATAACCTGTCCACTCGTTTTACTGTGGATATAGATACTTTTGTTCCTGTTTCCTCCAGCATCTTCACAAGGTCCTTTGCTGTTGTTCTGGGATTGATTTGCACTTTTCGCACCAAAGTACGTTCATCTTTAAGAGACAGAATGCGTCTCCTTCCTGAGTAGTATGACGGCTGCGTTGTCCCATGGTGTTTTTACTTGCATACTATTGTTTGTACAGATGAACGTGGTACCTTCAGGCGTTTGGAAATTGCTCCCAAGAATGAACCAGACTTGTGGAGGTCTACAATTTTTTTTCTGAGGTCTTGGCTGATTTATTTGGATTTTCCCATGATGTCAAGCAAAGAGGCACTGAGTTTGAAGGTAGGCCTTGAAATAAATCCACAGGTACACCTCCAATTGACTCAAATGATGTCAATTAGCCTAACAGAAGCTTCTAAAGCCATGACATCATTTTCTGGAATTTTCCAAGCTGTTTAAAGGCAAAGTCAACTTAGAGTATGTAAACTTCTGTCCCACTGGAATTGTGATACAGTGAATTATAAGTGAAATAATCTGTCTGTAAACAATTGTTGGAAAAATTACTTGTGTCATGCACAAAGTAGATGTCCTAACCGACTTGCCAAAACTATAGTTTGTTAACAAGAAATTTGTGGAATGGTTGAAAAACGAGTTTTAATGACTCCGACCTAAGTGTATGTAAACTTCTGACTTCTGCATTCTAGTCAAGGCTCATTCAATGTAACTACTGCTGTACACAGCTTTTCTATTCATATGCTGCCCATACGGTCTATTTCACAGCATTATATACATATACTGTATATATATTTATATTCCGGACTCATTCTGATATTTATTCATTTCTTTATTTACATTTTTGGGATGTGTCTGTATTGTTTTGCATTGTTAGGTATTACTGCACTGTCGGGGCTAGAAACATAAGCATTTTGCTGCCATTGCGATAACATCTGCAAAATTGTATTTGATTTGAAAACTATAATTTTTATATAATGGATATTCAGTCATTGCATGCATAGCTCTGTCTATGATTTTGAGAGTGGTGTCACGCCCTGACCTTAGAGATCCTTTTTATGTCTCTATTTTGGTTTGGTCAGGGCGTGAGTTGGGGTGGGCATTCTATGTTTTGTGTTCTATAATTTGTAAGTCGCTCTGGATAAGAGCGTCTGCTAAATGACTTAAATGTAAATGTAAATGTAATGTTTTCTATTTCTGTGTGTTTGGCCGGGTGTGGTTCTCAATCAGAGGCAGCTGTCTATCATTGTCTCTGATTGAGAACCATGCTTAGGTAGCCTTTTCCCACCTGTGTTTTGTGGGTACTTGTTTTCTGTTTTTTTGTGTCTGCACCAGACAGAACTGTTTCGGTCGTTCTCTTTGTTGGTTTTGTTATTCAGTGTTCAGTATTATTAATAAATCATGAACACTTACCACGCAGCGCATTGGTCACCTTCTTCTTCAGACAGCCGTTACAGAACTACCCACCACCAAAGGACCAAGCAGCGTGGTGAAAGGGACTCCTGGACAGGTGAGCAGTGCTATCTGGAGTATGAGACAACCCGGGAGGAGATAGAGAGGTGGTCGGTCGACCCAGGGAGAGTGCCGGAGCCCGCCTGGGATTCTCTAGAACAGTGCGAGGAGGGATACCGGAGAATGGAGTTGGCGTCACGAAAATGGCTGGCAAGGAAGCCCGAGAGGCAGCCCCCAAAAAATGTTTGGGGGAGGGAACACGGGGAGTGTGGCAGAGTCAGGTAGTAGACCTGAGCCAACTCCCCGTGCTTACCGTGGCGACCATGGGACTGGTCAGGCCCCGTGCTATGGGGTGATGCTCACGGTGTCGAGGCGGAGCATTCACAGGCCGGTGTGCTCGGTGCCAGCGTCCCGCATTTGCCGGGTGGAAGCTGGCATCCAACCAGAACGGGTGGTGCCAGCCCTGCTCTCCAGACCTCCAGTGCGCCTCCACGGCCCAGTGTATCCGGTGCCAAGGACAAGGCCTCCTTCATGTCTCCCCAGCCTGGTGAGTCCTGTGCCTGCGCCTAGAACTAACCCTCCTATATGTCTCCCCAGCCTGGTGAGTCCTGTGCCTGCTCCCAGAGCCAGGCCTCCTGTGTGTATCTCCACTCCTGTGATGATCCATGGCACGAAGCCTCCAGTGATGATCCATGGCAAGAAGCCTCCAGTGATGATCCATGGCAAGATGCCTCCAGGGGTGAGACATGGCACGAAGCCTCCAGAGTCGAGCCTCCAGCCCGGAGCCGCCAGAGTCGCCCTCCTGTCCGGGACACGCTGCGAGGGTCCCCAGTCCTGGGTCGGCGGCGAGGGTCCCCGCTCCAGAGGCGCACCTAAGTGGGCCAAGCCTAAGGTGGAGCGGGGTCCACGTCCCGCACCAGAGCCGCCACCGCGGATAGATGCCCACCCAGGCCCTCCCCTATAGGTTTAGGGGGGGGGGGGGGTACTGTCACGCCCTGACCTTAGAGATCCTTTTTATGTCTCTATTTTGGTTTGGTCAGGGCGTGAGTTGGGGTGGGCATTCTATGTTTTGTGTTCTATGTTTTCTATTTCTGTGTGTTTGGCCGGGTGTGGTTCTCAATCAGAGGCAGCTGTCTATCGTTGTCTCTGATTGAGAACCATACTTAGGTAGCCTTTTCCCACCTGTGTTTTGTGGGTAGTTGTTTTCTGTTTTTTTGTGTCTGCACCAGACAGAACTGTTTCGGTTGTTCTCTTTGTTGGTTTTGTTATTCAGTGTTCAGTATTATTAATAAATCATGAACACTTACCACGCTGCGCTTTGGTCACCTTCTTCTTCAGACGGCCGTTACAAGTGGTTACATTTCTCCAGGCCCATCTCTCAGCTTTTGACTAACAGAGGTGAGGAAAATGCTTTGTTATTGTTTCAATTAACTCTTCTAGCTTTAAAGGTATAATCTGCAATATTTACAATGGTCATTTCAACATACAGTACCAGTCAAAAGTTTTGGACACACCTACTCATTCAAGGGTTTTTCTTTATTTTTTTACTATTTTCTACATTGGTTTTAACCGAATCATAACGCAAAATGGAGTTATGTTTTGCTTGTAAATAGTGTTTTTGTAAACAAACCATTTATATCCCTATTCCGCATTTACAGCAAACCAAGTTGCAAGGCTGACATTTGTCTGAAATAAGAATGAAGGAGTGGAATATTTCCCTTAAAAAAAGGTCCTACAGGATTCATGTAAAATTTTCCAGTATGATATTTGTTCCTGCAAGAATTCTCTTTTTTTTTTTTTTTTTTTTTTTACTTCTGAAGGTTGTCCCACAGAAAAATGCACTCAAAATCCGGTAGGATTTTCCTTGCAGGATTCCTGTAGGACTTGTTGTAAGGGTTGATAGAGGTAAGAAAACATGATAAACTTACCTGGCATGTGAGATACCTTGATCACCCAGGACAACGCTCGACCATTGCACTCAGGCCATGCTGACTTCTGTGAATTCTACAAATGTGGGAATCTCGACTGCATAATTTTTGGTAGTGGGGGACTGCGTCTACGCTCTCCCTTGATAAAAGAAATTAAAACATTTAATGTTCATACAAATTATAGGCCCAGATCAGCATCATTGATTTACCCATCGCTGTCAGCAGTGAGGAGGATAGTCCAAGGAAAAGAGAAAATTAAAGAACTATACAGAATTCTTGCCTCTGGGGGTGCTCTTGAGCCAAAAGGGGTCTGTCCCCTAAATGGACAGATATTGTCCAGAAATTACTTTTTTGGACATAAAGAGTACAACTCCCTTGTTGATTTTTTAATCAATATTGGGGAATGACTTGGGAATTGGTCCCAATACACTGCATGCTATTTTAGTTGACTGTGTGAGGGCCAGCATTGTTATTTTTTTATTTAACTAGACAAGTCAGTTAAAAGAACAAATTATTATTTACAATGACAGCCTACACCGGCCAAACTCTGACAACACTGGGCCAATTGTGCACTGCCCTATGGGTCTCCCAATCACAGGCGGTTGTGATACAGCCTGGAATCGAACCAGGGTGTCTAATGATGCCTTGAACACTGAGACGCAGTGCCTTAGACCACTGTGCCACTCGGGAGCCCCAAGTTATGAAGGCATGAGGATATTGAATGGTGTAGCAAGTGTAACGGATGTGAAATGGCTAGCTAGTTAGCGGGTACGCGCTACTAGCGTTTCAATCAGTTACGTCACTTGCTCTGAAACCTAGAAGTAGTGTTGCCCCTTGCTTTTGTGGAGCGATGGGTAACGACGCTTCGTGGGTGTCAGTTGTTGATGTGTGCAGAGGGTCCCTGGTTCGTGCCCGTGTCGGGGCGAGGGGACGGTTTAAAGTTATACTGTTACATTGGTGCCGTATCACGGGTCACGGCACCAATGTAACAGTATAACTTTAAACCGTCCCCTCGCCCCGACACGGGCGCGAACCAGGGACCCTCTGCACACATCAACAACTGACACCCACGAAGCATCGCTCCACAAAAGCCGCGGCCCTTGCAGAGCAAGGGGCAACACTACTTCTAGGTTTCAGAGCAAGTGACGTAACTGATTGAAACGCTACTAGCGCGTACCCGCTAACTAGCTAGCCATTTCACATCCGTTACACAAGTAAGGAATTATAATTTAGAATACTGGACATGAACCTTCTTCTGATGGTCTAAAGGTCAGCTATTTTGGTCAGGGAGTTGGTCAACCATGGTTTGCCAGTTCTGTGATAAGAAATTGTGTAAAACAATGCATTTTAAGAATGTATTTGCACCATATGTTTGTTAGTATTAACTGCCAACATTCCATTCAAACAATGCATTCAATACACAGCCATACACTGGCTGAAATCAGTTGATGGTAGGACTGATATTGTATCATATAATAGCACTCACACCTTTCCAAGCAAAACACAATTTGAGACATTTATGGTCTGTTTACGTATATATTTTAGAGACTACTTATACATACAATTTGTATAAAACCTGTATAAACTGTATTTATAATTATATGACACGATTTTAGGTTGACAAATAATTCTATTACATCATTTCTGATAAATCACAGGCCTTACTTATATTTTCCTGTGGAAGAAAAATCTGGATTATGTTGTACAACTGACTAGGTATCTCCCTTTCCCTATACTGGTTAGGATTTGTCCCTGACCAATATGGCTGCCATTTTCTACCCATTCTGGAACTGCGAGGGTTTATCATAAGCTCCTCTCCGTATGTAGAGGGCATCCGTAAAGGGCAAACACATTCTGCAAACAGCATCGTCATTGATGAAATCACGCACCATCAATTACTACAATAACCACAATCCATAGCACGGTTTCATGACCGTCTCACGGGAGAGGAGCGCCACTAGCTAACTCTATACCACAGTTAGCTAAATGGTTTAACGTGTGTATTTAGCATATTATTTGAAATTGTCCGTTATTTTACTTTTTGCGAGACGAATAGCTAGCTACCAACGTGACTGAATGACAGACTGCATGCTAGAAGTCATATGATAGCAGGTCGCAATGCATTCATGAGTCAAACCAAACGACGAGAAGTAAGTGCATTTTGACACTAGGCTAGCTAGCTGTAACGTTACATTTCGGATTTCGCCCAATAGTGTTGTATACTATAACGTAATATTTTGTATCGAAACTGCAGCTAAGTAGTTCATTTAGTTGACTATAGCTAGCTAGTAAGCCTGTAAAGACGCAACAACATGGCTAGCTAGGTAGCTTAGCTATGGGAAACATCTGTAATCTATGTATTATTTACAGTGACTCCCGATGTTGTGTCCCAAAGCTAGGTAGCCTGCTCGTGCCTTTGCTAGCTAGCTAGTTGGTTGTTGCGTGAATTGACTTGATAGTTGATCACTTGCTTATTGATAACTATATCTTTTTTTTTAAATCACAATGATAGACTATGTTGCTTTTATTTAGCTAAATGGGTTGCTATCTGTCATCTATTTCCGAGTGATGGTGTCACGTGAGTTGGCACACGGAACTTGCTCACCTCTTTCCAGTTTAGAAACGATTGTTATGCCGGTGTCCGTTCTAATTTGCGGGCCAAACACCTCTACATTCAGGTTGGTTTTCCATGTAGGAGCGGTGATTTCATGGGATGAGGGGTGTAAATTATCCAATGGGCTAATGTCTCAACATTGTCATTAGCTAACTAACTAGCTGTCATTAGCTAACTAACTAGCTGTAATCTTTAGCTACAGCTAGCTACCTGCTACTGCTAGTTTGCTGTCATTGGCTAGCTAGGTATGTAGTAATTTTGTTTACCAGCCAAATGTCACTGGTTTTGCTAGCATAGGTCCAATCCATAGAAAAATATCACCCAATTATTGCTCTTAGTTAAATTAATGTCTATCGCTAATCTTGTGATCTAATTAAGTAGTGCAGTGCACACAACATGGATTACTTGCTAATCTAGCAATGTTGTACTGTACCAAATTATCAACCTAACGTTAGTTGTCTCACTAACTGACATGTCTGGTGATGTTTGCCACTGAAGATTGTCTTGCTGAGAATATGACATTCAGTGCGGTGGCTACAAGTTACCTAGCTAGTGTCTTAACTGTCAGTAGCACAACTAACAACGGACGTGTTTCTCTTTCTCACAGGGGAACTGACTTTATGATTTGAAGCACAATGACCACGTCATTGCATTGGTTTCTCATGAATTTGTCCTGGATCAAGGCCACATTGTGAGGGCAGGAAGACAGCGTTACAAAGGACCATGAATCTTCACCAAGTCCTTACTGGGGCTGTCAACCCAGGGGACAATTGTTTTTCTGTAGGTAGCATAAACAACCAACCATTCACGGTAAGATATTTCAGGCAGTCAGTCTCCCTACATTTTAAGCATGCTTTGGGAGTGTTCCGTGCTAGTCCAGCAGCACTGCTCAGAGAAGAGAATCTGATACTATACCCACAGTCTTTCACTGAGCCGATCAATATCAGACTATTTTTGTCTCTGTCCTCTAGTGCAGGCAAAAGTTACATTGTGCTGCTTATGCCGTGTTGACAGTCTGCATTTTGTCTGTATATTTATTCATGGCATTAGTATGCATACTACAGATATCATCTGCTTGTCAGTGTCATACAATGCAAAGTCATACTAGAAGTTCAACTTTCATTAAATCACGCTTGACAGTTCTTTGTGATTATTGTCCTAACTGAGTGACATTCCTCCCTCATCCCACCCTCTCATGTGATAGGCATATGCCTCTGGCTGTGACGTTGTGATTTTGGGCAGTGACTTTGAAAGGCTACAGATCATCCCAGGAGCGAAGCATGGGAACATCCAGGTGGGCTGTGTGGACAGCTCACTACAGGGAGGCCAGGTAAGAGACATTGTTTCTTGTATTACTTGTTTGGTGTAGTTACTGCAACTTATAGACGATGCTGTTTGGCGAAGAACCAGTTGAGTTTGCATGCTACTATGACCCTATTTGTATATCCATGCCATATTGTTTACATGGCCGTTGCTTTGTATCAATATTGACCATCAATTTGCTATAGGCTATATTGTAGCTAAACCTTTAGCAATATTGAGCATTTATTTGCTATATTGTTTCTAAACAGCAAAATATGTGAATTATGATGCAATATTACAAATGTTGAACGATCCCCCAAATCCGGGTAAATTTTAACAAGATGGAACACAGCACAGCAACTCAAGAGAAGCGGGCCTTTTGTTCTCACTGTAATGCCATATTGCCTAAAATCTGTTTAAATCTTATCAAAATGCCATGTTGCCTGGATCCATTGTGTTTGTCCTAGGTCAACAATGCATTTTAAGCTGTGTACGAGTCATTGAGCTTGGCCAGCTACACCCGTCAATAGATATCACAATATTTCAGAAAAAGGAAATGAAGAAAGAGAAACAAACTTAGCCAGCCAATACACGGTGGGAAAATGTTGTATGTTGTGACTCAGACTCACTAGTCACTACTCATGACATGTAGCTCTCCTGACTGTTGGAATATTATTAGACACAACCTGTATTATCTAAGGAAGTTAGCTTATAGTTATTTTTGAGCCTGACTATGGACTACCTCGTTTTAGATCAGCCAGTAACTTGCAGAGTTAGAAAGAGGAATCAAGTATATTGGCATATGTGTTAATTATTGGGTCTGGTGCAGATTTCAAATTATGCAAAGTAGACATTTAGCATGTGGTAAAATGCTTAACCCTTTACACTCATGGGAATTGGCCTATATGATAAATTGAAATGTTTCTTACAGAATAAATATGAAAAGCATATGCATAACCATGGTAGCAATTGACAGGGAACAGTTTGGAGATTGTGGGAAGAGTATTCGACCAAAGGTGAGGACACAACAGTTCACCTGACACGAGACTGAATCCGAACATTAACACTGTTGATTTTATGTGCATTTTACATTTACTGTACTTTTCGCCGCATTTGTTGATAAATCATAAGGTACTCTGGTTACTTTCAGTAACATGATAAGAATGTTTATGGAAAATGTGGGGTAGATGCAACATAAAACCATAAAATTACAAAGGTTTGAGTGAGAGGAGTAACTGGTGTCTCCAAGTGTCCACACATCTCTCCATAGTGTGCCCAGTTCCTAAGTAATTTCTCTCTCTCTCTCTCTCTCTCTCTATAATTTTTTTTTTACTCAAAGAAAAGTCTTCAACAATAAGGTGTTGTTGTTTACTCTCCAAGCTGTGCCGTTGAACTACAGCGACCTGTAGTTGTTTTGTTTGGAACTCAGTCCTGCATCCCCGCCATCACACAGTTACTGTTTACGTAATCCAAGAATGGCCCGTTTATAAATCGCAATCTGGGTCAATCGGGCATCATTTTGAAAGCTTGTTCTGTTGTCAACAGGACTAGCATGACGGTGTTAGGCTTTCAGATTGCCATTCATAAAAAGTAGTCATGAGTGCATTCAGGTGCTTGAGAGGATCAAGTCTGTATCAGCGCAGTCCCTTTTTATAGTGCAAAGAGCCTGCTCTACTTACTCATTCATCGCTAGAGCTGCATTAGCTCCCTAGTCCCCACATGCTGCACAGAAGTTAACTTGAATAATGCAACACGTTATGTTGAAACGGTTCGTTACTGTCTGCAAAAACAATGTCCACACAGGCTAGAACACATACAATGCAAGACAATGCAGGTGGCTTCCAGCTTTAATAGTAAGTTAATAGAAGTTAATAGAAGTCAGATTCCACAGCCACATTCTGCCTAACAAATTGTCATTCATTTCTTATACAGGCACACTTAGAAAATATGAGATTGCTTATTCTATAGAAGGGTTGGTTGTCTAGCAACATTTGACGCGTGCACAATTATGGGGCAAAACAGACGCGGTTGGCTTAGATTGATGACATGTAAACTATATTTCGTCGCCAATGTTTATTGAACACGTAAATACATTTGCACAATGAGCACTTGTTGTCAAATACCTCGTTAGTTGTTTGTTAGCGAATTTTACCCATATTAGCATAGACATAAGGTCAGTCAAAATAAGACATGGTATGAAGAACAAGATGAAGCGATTCCCCACATGGCAGTTTCTTGTCGTTCTCGCCATCCAGAATCACTACAACACGCGGACTTCTGCCTCATAGAAGCGTGTGCATTGTTTACGTGACGGTGTCAGCTAACCCATCTATGCAAATGTTGTTAACTTACTACTTTATTGTGCTGATTATCTTATCAGTTGCCAATAAAATAGTCCTAAATGGAAGGGATTGTCATTTGTAGCCCAATGGAATCAGCTAAAACAAGCTCAATAACTCAATGCATGCACACACTCCTATTGAATAATATGCATTCACCTGTATTGTGAATAGACCTAGGCTACATCTTGATTTACACAGTTTATCAATAGATATTAATGATTACAAATATATTGTTTTGAAGTTACAAAGTCAAATTGATTGTATCATTTACTCAATTCATGCATACATGGTTGTCTCCAAAAATTTGACAATGTTCAAATGTAATGATATTGAACTAACGATTTAACAGAGCTGTAGCTGAGTTTATCTGTCTGGATCAAGTGCCATTCTGTGACTTTGGCTAATATGTATTTTTTTTTTTTTGTGGTATCGTTTTGATATTTAGTATCGTGATATCGAGTATTGTGATACTAAACCTGGTATCGATATGGAAGTCAAAATTCTGGTATCATGATAACACTAGCGTGTGCCACAGTGAATTTTCTTAATAATAGACAGACTAATTCGGTTCAGAACAACCCTTGTAAATGTACATCAAACATAGTGATCATAAACTGACACTGTATATTACATGAGTTTTATAATGTGGAAATGTGCACTTTTGGACTCACAGGTATTTGGCTTGCTTGTATGACATCACAGGGGTATTTATTATAATCCTAAATGTCTCATCTTTCAAAATACACCGTTTACATAAGGAAACCATTCAGGGAGCCTAGTGGTTAGAGCGTTGGGCCTGTAACCCAACGGTTGCTAGATCGAATCCCCGAGCTGACAAGGTAAAAATCTGTTGTTCTGCCCCTGAACAAGGCAGCTAACTCAATGTTCCTAGGCCGTCATTGTAAATAAGAATGTGTTCTTAACTGACTTGCCTAGTTAAATAAAAAAAGAATACAATTTAAATAAATTCATTAGGCCCTAATCTATGGCTGTATTCACATGACTGGGAATACAGATATGCAAAAAGGTAGGTGCGTGGATCAGAAAACCAGTCAGTATCTGGTGTCACCACTATTTGCCTCATGCAGCACAACATCTCCTTCGCATTGAGTTGACCAGGCTGTTAATTGTGGCCTGTGGAATGTTGTCCCACTCCTGTTCAACGGCTGTGCAAAGTTGCTGGATATTGGCGGGAACTGGAACACGCTGTCGTACACATCGATCCAGATCATTCCAAACAGACTCAATGGGTGACATTTTTGTTGAGTATGCAGGCCATGGAAGAACTGGGACATTTTCAGCCTCCAGGAATTGTGTACGGATCCTTGAGACATGGGGTCATGCATTATCATACTGAAACACAAGGTGATGCTGGTGGATGAATGCCATGACAATGGGCTTAAAGCATCTCATCACGGTATCTCTGTGCATTCAAATTGCCACCAATAAAATGCAATTGTGTTCATTATCTGTAGCTTACAGTGCATTCAGAAAGTATTCAGGCACCTTGACTTTTTCCACATTTTGTTACATTACAGCCTTATTTCTCATCAATCTACACACAATACCCTATAATGACGAAGTAAGAGAACTGAAATATCACATTTACATAAGTATTCAGACCCGTTACTCAGTACTTTGTTGTAAGGGAAATCAGAGAGGTGCAGGGGCTACCTTAATCGACATCCACGTCTTCGGCGCCTGGGGAACAGTGGGTTAACTGCCTTGCTCAGGAGCAGAACGACATATTTTTACCTTGTCAGCTTGGAGATTCGATCCAGAAACCTTCCGGTTACTGGCCCAACACTCTAACCACTAGAAGCACCTTTGGCAGCAATTACAGCCAAGAGTCTTATGTATGACACTACAAGCTTGGCACACCTGTATTTGGGGAGTTTCTCCCATTCTTCTCTGCAGATCCTCTCAATCTCTGTCAGGTTGGATGGGGAGCGTCGCTGCACAGCAATTTGAGGTCTCTCCAGAGATGTTCGATCGGGTTCAAGTCCGGGCTCTGGCTGGGCCTCTCAAGAACATTCAAAGACTTGTCCCAAAGCCTCTCCGGCTTTGTCTTGGCTGTGTGCTTAGATTCATTGTCCTTTTCGAAGGTGAACCTTCACCCCAGTCTGAGGTCCTGAGTGCTCTGGAGCAGGTTTTCATCAAGGATCTCTCTGTACTTTGCTCTGTTCATCTTTCCCTTGATCCTGACTAGTCTCCCAGTCCCTGCCGCTGAAAAACATCCCCCACAGCATGATGCTGCCTCGACCATTCTTCACTTTAGGGATGGTGCCAGGTATGGTGCCAACCTTTAGGTACCTTTTGGCAAACTCCAAGCGGGCTGTCATGCCAAACTTCTTCCATTTAAGATCGCTGGAGGCCACTGTGTTCTTGGGGACCTTCAATGCTGCAGACATTTTTGGGTACACTACCCCAGGTCTGTGTCTCGACATAATCCTGTCTCGAAGCTTTACTGGAAAATTCCTTCGACCTCGTGGCTTGGTTTTTACTCTGACATGCACTGTCAACTGTGGGCCCTTTTATATAGGCAGGTGTGTGTGCCTTTCCAAATCATGTCCAATCAATTTCCAGAATTTACCACAGGTAATCAAGTTGTAGAAACATCTCAAGGATGATCAATGGAAACTAGATGCATCTGAGCTTAATTTCAAGTCTTAGCAAAGGGTCTAAATACTTAAAGGTATTTTTTATTTTTATTTTTAATAAGCAAAAATTTCTAAACCTGTTTTCGCTTTGTCATTATGGGGTATTGTGTGTAGAGGGGGAAAAAATAATAGAATACATTTTAGAATAAGGCTATAACGTAACAAAATGTGGAAAAAGTAAAGGGGTCTGAATACTTTACGATGCATTGTATGCCTGCCCATACCATAACCCCACCGCCACCGGGATTCATCCGTGAAGAGCACACTTCTCCAGCGTGTCAGTGGCCACTGAAGTTGACTACGGAGCCAAACTGCAGTCAGGTCAAGACCCTGGTGAGGATGACGAGCACGCAGATGAGCTTCCCTGAGACAGTTTGTGCAGAAATCCTTTGGTTGTGCAAACCCAGTTTCATCACAGGTGAAGAAGCCGGATGTGGAGGTCCTGGTCTTACGTGGTCTGTGGTTGTGAGGCTGGTTGGACGTACTGCCAAATTCTCTAAAACGACATTTGAGGTTACAGAAATGAACATTAAATTATTTGGCAACAGGTCTGGTGGACATTCCTGCAGCCAGCATGCCAATTGCAAGGTGCAGCTGTGTAATGATCACGCTGTTTAATCAGCTTTTTGATATGCCATGCCTGTCAGGTGAATGGATTATCTTGGCAAAGGAGAACTGCTCACTGACAGGGATGTAAACAAATTTGTGCACAAAATTTGAGCGAAAAAGATACGCTTTTTGGAACATTTCTGGGATCTTTTATTTCAGCTCATGAAATATGGGACCAACACTTTACATGTTGTGTTTATATTTTTGTTCAGTATGCATAGGCCTGTTAATTTACAGCATTTACCTCCCTCAGACAGCAAAACATTTGCAAAAGTTGCCCAATTAGTGGGAGGGATATGCTTGTCACCCAAGTTCTGAACATCTGTCAGTCAAAACCCATACACCGATGTGAACCGCAGAGCCAGAGTTCTGACGTCATATAACACATGTTACTGTACAGCCATTTCATTCCAATTTAAAAATGTATCAGTGTCAAAATGTTCAACCCGTATACAGGTACGAGTGTGTAAAGAGCTACAGTAAAATGACATTACGTTTCTAAGGTTGCCAAGACATTTTTTATAATTCATGTGGTTATTTACAATTTGTGAGGATGCTATTACCACAACTATCTTAAGTCATAATTGCAGTACTCATATCTTTAATCATCTTCACTCTAACCAGTAGGCTGCAGCTCACAGTCCTTTTCAAAATTCACAATATTGTGCTTGGTACTTGTTATGGTATAATGAGAGTGAGAAGGTCAAGCCTTCACATTGAATAAAATGTCCCTTCTCTTCAATTGCTGCTGACAGGTTGCAGCTTCCTATGGAAGTATTGTCTGTGTCTTTGAGCCGGTTCAGCTCATGAACCAGAAGGACAGGACATCAGCAGTAAGTGCTATTTGTATTGATTCTCTAATAGTAATTGATTCTCTAATAGTAATTGATTCTTACTGACTGCAGTGTAACTTCCTGATACAAATAATATGTGAGGAAATGTATTAATTTATTGTTCCTAATGACTTGGTATTGACAATTTGGATTTGATCGTTTGAATGCTTGTGTTCTTACAGGAACTGAGCTACCAGTGGCAGAAGAGTGGACAGTTTGTTTTGCAGTCCATAGTGCGTAACCTGGCCTGGGACCCCACAGGTAAATTCATTATTCTATGTATATTTGGTATCTTTCCAAATTCAAATGGCACTCGAACATCTGAGCTATCTTTGTTACAGGTGTATAGTAACAGTTGAATAACATGAGAAAAAATAAGAAACCCACACACTGCTCTTGATAGTATCTCTGCTCTGTAATAAGCTTTATGGATCCAGGTTAAGATTACCCACTGCTCTTGATACTATCTTTGCAAATTAAAACGTCCTGTGTTCTTTAAAAATAATCTTCTCTCTCTCCATTGTTTGATCTTTGTTTTATATTTTGCACACAGGCACTCGTCTCTTAACTGGGTCCGCTAGC
This sequence comes from Salvelinus namaycush, assembly GCF_016432855.1. Lineage (NCBI taxonomy): Eukaryota > Metazoa > Chordata > Actinopteri > Salmoniformes > Salmonidae > Salvelinus > Salvelinus namaycush. The sequence goes on from NC_052307.1 coordinate 9,012,185, forward strand.
CTCCAGCTGTGGTCCAATATCAGCGATGGTTTTGATGAGGAAGGGGAACAGACAGACATCACCATTGGTGACCCTCGGTGTCCCTGGAGGTGTATCTGGCACTGCAAGTAAGAACTGCACTATGAAATAGTCCAAATGTAGCCTGTTTAGAAGAATAAAAAAAGATTCCCCCAAAAAACATTCTCATGGATCCATCTGATGTATTGTTGTGTTCCCCTCATCTTAATAGAACCGCCTCCCCAATTCAGCTCATGAAGTTCTCTCCAGATGGAGAATTCTTTGCTACTGCCGGACAGGTGGGTGGCCTTTGGTGTCCATTCATGCGCATAAAGATGTTCCTTTTTTTAAGTAAAGACCTTACAGAGAAACGCATTCTAACAACAGCCATGTAATCCTTCGTGTACTAACTCCCAGTGATGCCGTTGTTTTCAGGACGACTGTCTGGTCAAAGTTTGGTACGGCACCAGCAAATGGCAGTCTGGCGTGACCAAGCTGTTCACCCCACCGGAGCACAACGCTCAGGGCGAGCTCGACTTCTCTTTTGTCTACCTGGCACACCCACGCTCTGTAACAGGCTTCTCCTGGAGGAAGACCAGCAAGTACATGCCACGGTAAGGCCCATCGTTAAGTCTTTAGAATATGTTTCTCCATACCTGACCTGATGGAGTTGTGTCCTCTGTGTTTTTCCCTCCAGGGGTTCAGTGTGCAATGTTCTACTGACATGCTGTAAGGACAGTGTGTGTCGCCTGTGGGCCGAGACCCTGCTTCCCAGTGACAGCTTGCTGTCCGGACACACGCTCAGTCACGTTAATAATAACGGACAGAGCAGCGACTCACTGAAATCGTCAGGCAGCAAGAAGACTCCCTCTCGTATCAAAACACAGGACAGGAATCCCCTGGAGGTAGGAAGAATGTTTCCACCGCATAGTCCATCAGGCTGGTGAGAAGTTAAGAGAGCGTAACAGGCTTAGAGCTAAAAGGATATCTGACAGGAAGCTCGTTTTCCAGGCTTCGCAGCCCTTGAGAACATCACTAAAAAAATCTTGTTTCTATACTGTACACCCATTAATTAAAGTACGTCTGTTCATTTTGCGGACAAATGTAATTAGTTTTTTGTTGAGGTGCTCTAGTAACTAATTATATCATCAGATGCATTGCCTTCACTTTAGTTGTGTAAAGAACATTTCCTTATTGGAAGACTGTCATTACATGGTTATGCATCTTGCCAGAAAATATTGAGGAGCAAGGGACGAATTACATTGCAGGAAAAATAGATATGCAAATGTATATTCAATGCCCAGAGGAAAGTCTGCTAACATTGCTGAGTTATTCATTAACATCACTGACTGCGATATCAGAGGTACTATTTTAGTTCCGGTCTGGTTTTCCAAAGCAAATGAGAGTGAGATCCCTACTTAGGAGCCATTTTGTTGCTTCAGTTGAATCTGCAGGAGTCGTGGAGAGCCCCCTTGAGAGGTGTGGCCCAGCCCTCCCTGACCGGCTGCCTTCCGACCCAGCAGAACAGTCACCACAACCACAAGACCAACAGCGTGCCCCATGCCAACGCTCTCTGCCACTTCCACATCGCTGCCAGCATCAACCCTGCCACAGGTACCGCACGCAAACAGTGGTTCAGTGCCATTAAGTTCAGTGGCATTAATTCAAGGATGTTTACGTTGTTTACATTGTTTAACAGTTCATTTTAGGATAACAGAGCCTGTCGTAAACCCCTTCTGTACTTCATGCATAAGAATGACAACGCAGAGGTTATGCCTAAGAGTCAATAATATAAGCCCCTCTAACTGACCGTTAGTGATGAAGGGTGGAATTGATACAGTCACATAACGGGATATTATTTTTGACAATATATTGTATCGTTTTGACAACATCGTGATATTATTAGGCAGTACCTGCACCAAAATACTAGTATTTTTCATTCATAGCTTGTACTCCATCTTTTTTTTAAATGGGGAGCTAATATGTTTCCCACACTTATTTCCATGACTGATCAAAACTCGTTTTCTCATGGCTCTCGCTTCCCTCTGCAGCAGACATATTGTGAGCAGTGTTTGGACCATGGAATCGCAATAAAATCACAGTATTGGATCGCAATACGTACACAATCGTATCGGCACCTAAGTATTGTGATATCGGTTCACTGACATTATCGGCCAATATAGCAGTATCGGATGATAATTCAACCGTTAAACGATATTCAATAAATGGGATGGAAAAAAGGGAATCTCAGACCAATTGCGGCCATACTCATGATGTCATTGTCACAATGTATGAAATCAAGCATAGTTATTGAACAATTGCTCTTTTGGATGCCAATTCAGGATAATTCAGTTTGGGAAAATTACACTTTTTAATTTCCCCACTATGAAACAGTATATCGGCAGATATATCGGTAGGGTTACGATTTGTCCCCCCAAAAAATCGGAATCGATATCGGACCAAAAATACCACATCGGTCGGGCTCTAGAAAATATTGTATTGTGAGGTCCCTGGCAATTCCCAACTCTACTGATCATCACACATATTTAGGGATAATGTGACCTGCCCAAGAACAACCAGGTAGAGGATTGCACGATTTCATACTGCGCCCGCCCCCGCAGGTTCTTTTTCCCGACATCCCACCTGCTCCCACCAAATCTCTTCCAGCTCCTATACCCTGTCCCGCAATGTTAAAATTACACATTTTCAAAACCTCCATCTTATGCATTATAATGTGCAATGAATGCATGATTTCATAAGACATTTGCTGGTTGGAATAAAGTCAGTCATTTAAAGCAGCCCAGACAAAGTCCCTGTTCACCTTGTAAACTTACAATCATCTCAATTCAAACTGTCAGTAAGCGAATGGAAAGGCAACAAATAGGATGTTGATAGGCTGACTAGTGCCCAATCATAATTGCCATTTATTTCATTACCTGTAGAAAATGATTAACATTCTTTCCAGTGAGAACTGCAAGCTGATAATTTCTTTTATAATTCATCAGAAGTGGCCACAAACTCAATCACATCACATCAGATTTAAAAAAATATATATATATATTTGCCACCACTACTGTTTGAAGCAGGCTTGAGCCGGTTGTGTAACGAGCCCCAGTTAGAGAAGAGGAGCCAGAATTACTGAGAGGGATTCATGTGATAAGTGGATTTATAACAGATCACAGTGCATTTAAACGGCGATATGGCCATTATTAAATCATTTGCGGAAATAAAATAATATTTTCATCCTGAATTTGTATTTCTGACCGTCCGCTGCCCGCCCGCAGCATGAACCATTCCGACCGCGCCGCACATTTCTCTGTCGGGCGATATGGGAGTCCCAGGGTAATGCAGGGCTCTGCAACCAGGACCAACTCTGGGCACAAATGACTGTACACCAGTTAAGTGATCCAGTATTGGTGTGTTGTTTGGAGCAGATATCCCCCTGCTGCCCTCTATCACGTCGCTGTGTGGGGGAGATGACGAGGAGCCTGGCGGGCCCTTCACCGTGCACTGGCTCAACAACAAGGAGCTGCTTCTCACCCTGGCCATGGAGGTGTTCCTGCAGCAGCTCAGAGGCAGTGTGGAGCAGAACCACTCGGAACACTCTCAGGAGGGTAGGTACTAGGTAGAGAGCAGGGGTGGATTCATTAGGACACAATGTTTTGCAACGGAAAATGCTTTGTAAAGAAAACAAGCTTTTTTTAATTGGACAAGTTCATGTTAGTACCTCAGTTTTGACTGTTTGCTTAGGTTTGGTTCCTAGTGAATACACCAGGGGTAGGCAACCCTTGTCCTGGAGATCCTTGCTAATTAGTGACCTTAATTCATCCATCAAGTAAGGGTGGAACAAAAACCCGTAGTCACCCGGCCCTCCATGGAATGTGTTTGACACATGTGCCCTAAATGATTGCATTCTCACACTTTACCAGATTGCACAACATGTCATAAAATAAAAAGTCATAGAGCAATATAATAAACTTTTTTAGAGGCAATCTGCAGTTGCTTCATCCAATTTGGAGTTCAAGAAACAGTGGGTATATTTCATTAACAATATAACATATAACTGCCTCATGAGCTTAGTTCAACTGTCGTACCTCATCAGAACCAAAAATAAAAGCTTGTTTTACTCCACTGTTTGTAAACAAAGTAAATGTAAAGAAACACTATATAGTCACAAAACAGGGTTAAAACTATAATTTTGTCATGGATGGTCAGCCCTTGCATCTGTAGCTCTATGAATTTGAGTGGTTACATTTCTCCAGCCCTATCCCTCAGCTGTTTAACGAAACGGTTGGGGAGATCGCTTTGTTATTGTTTCACCTGCTGATTGACGCTTTAACCTAGAAATGAAAGGTCTTTGGATATGAGCTCTCCTGTCTGTCTGTCGGTCTCCCAGAGCCTGACTATGAGGAGGTAGAGGAGGCTTCTAGGCGAGCGGCCGAGCGAGGACCCGACGTGGCGTCCACCCACCTGCCTGCTGCAGCGGTGGAGCACCAGGTAGAGGTGCTACTGGAGGACTGGAACAGGGGGGCAGACATGCTGTTCAGTATCCACCCCATGGATGGCTCTCTGCTGGTGTGGCACGTGGACTGGCTGGATGAATACCAGCCTGGCATGTTCCGGCAGGTCCAGGTATGTTATCTTCATCAGTAAAGCAACCTAACTGACATTTCTGTTCTGCATCACAATACAGTGCCTTCGGCAAGTATTCAGACCCCTTGACTTTTTACACATTATGTTACATTAGTCTTATTCTAAAATGTATTAAATAGTTTTTTCCCCTTCAATTCCCTATAATGACAAAGTGAAAACACTTTTTTCAAAAGATACCTTATTTACATAAGTATGCACCCTTTGCTATGAGACTTGAAATTGAGCTCAGATGTATCTTGTTTCCATTGATCATCCTTGAGATGTTTCTACAAGTTGATTGGAGTCCACCTGTGGTAAATTCAATTGATTGGACATGATTTGGAAAGGCACACACACCTGTCTATATAAGGTCCCACAGTTGACAGTGCAAAAACCAAGCCATGAGGTCAAGGAATTGTCCAAAGAGCTCCGAGACAGGACTGTGTCGAGGCACAGATCTGGGGAAGGGTACCAAAAAATGTCTGCAGCATAGAAGGTCCCCAAGAACACAGTGGCCTCCATCATTCTTAAATGTAAGAAGTTTGGAACCACCAAGACTCTTCCTAGAGCTGACCACCCGTCCAATCGGGGGAGAAGGGCCATGGTCAGGGAGATGACCAAGAACCCAATGGTCACACTGACAGAGCTCCAGAGTAACTCTGTGGAGATGGGATAACCTTCCAGAAGGACAACCATCTCTGCAGCACTCCACCAATCAGGCCTTTATGGTAGAGTGGCGTGACGGAAGCCACTCCTCAGAAAAAAGCACATGACAGCCCGCTTGGAGTTTGCCAAAAGGCACCTAAAGGACTCAGACCATGAGAAACAAGATTCCTTGGTCTGTCTAAACCAAGATTTAACACTTTGGCCTGAATGTCAAGCGTCACGTCTGGAGGGATGGTGCCAGGTTTCCTATGGTGAAGCGTGGTGGCAGCATCATGTACTACTCCCTTCACAGAACGGTGCCAACTGGCTCTAACCAGAATAGAAAGAGGAGTGGGAGGCCCGGTGCACAACTGAGACGCCTCAAAGGTCCTCAACTGGCAGCTTCATTAAATAGTGCCCGCAAACACCAGTCTCAACGTCAATAGTGAAGAGGCAAACTCCGGGATGCTCCGGGAGTTCCTCTGTCCAATGTCTTTGTTCTTTTGCCCATCTTAATCTTTTATATTTATTGGCCAGTCAGAGATGGCTTTTTCTGTGCAACTCTGCCTAGAAGGCCAGCATCCCGGAGTTGCCTCTTCACTATTGACGTTGAGACGGGTGTTTTGCGGGTACTATTTAATGAAGCTGCCAGTTGAGGACTTCTGAGGGGTCTGTTTCTCAAACTAGACACTAATGTACTTGTCCTCTTGCTCAGTTGTGCACCGGGGCCTCCCACTCCTCTTTCTATTCTGGTTAGAGCCAGTTTGCACTGTTCTGTGAAGGGAGTAGGACACAGCGTTGTATGAGATCTTCAGTTTCCTGGCAATTTCTCACATGGAATAGCCTTCATTTCTCAGAACAAGAATAGACTGACGAGTTTCAGAAGAAAGGTCTTTGTTTCTGGCCATTTTGAGCCTGTAATCGAACCCATAAGTGCTGATGCTCCAGATACTCAACTAGTCTAAAGAAGGCCAGTTTTATTGCTTCTTTAATCACCACAAACGTTTTCAGCTGTGCTAACATAATTGCAAAAGGGTTTTCTAATGATAAATTAGCCTTTTTAAAATGATAAACTTGGATTAGCTAACACAACGTGCCATTGGAACACAGGAGTGATGGTTACTGATAATGGGCCTCTGTACGCCTATGTAGATATTCCATAAAAAATCAGCCGTTTCCAGCTACAATAGTCATTTACAACATTAACAATGTCTACACTGTATTTCTGCTCAATTTTATTTTATTTTGATGGACAAAGATTTTAGCTTTTCTTTCAAAAACAAGGACATTTCTAAGTGAACCCAAACTTTTGAAGGGTGTTGTATGTAAATGTGATATTTCTGTTTTTTATTTGTAATAAATTAGCTGTTTTTGATTTAACATTATGGGGTATTGTGTTTAAATTGATGAGGGGGAAAACTATTAAATCAATTTTAGAATAAGGGTGTAACGTAACAAAAAGTAATGTGGAAAAGTCAAGGAGTCTGAATACTTTCCGAATATCCAAATCGGATATGTATGTGATCAAACTGCATGTGATCTCTGATGGATTGACATACCCTGTCATAAAAAAAGTATCAGTAAAGTTGCATAACTGACATTTCTATGGTTTCTGCTTCACAATAGAACATAACATTTTCTGAGTCAAGATAACTTATGCAGTCAAAAAGCAAGCCGTGAACTACCGCTCAGAATTTCTTTAAAAAATGACTACATATTTTTTAGATTAACATAATACAAACAGTTTTGGAGGAATTAGGTTTGTGCAGTAGGCCTAATACATTATCACAGCATATTGTCTGTATGCCTGGCCTTTCAATATTGTTCTTCTCAGACCATATTATATTTCAAATCTCAAGCTTTGGTAACAAAATAGATCACTTGGTGTAGCACTTCCGAGGCACAGCTGAGCAAAAATTGAAATAATTCGCTTTTTATTTTACTGGACTGATGGTACCTGCATCTGATGGTCATGGTGCTTTCAAGACAACTGTGAAAAAAGAACATCAAATCATGTCAGTGATCTTCAGGTCTGAGCTCTGGAAAGATGCCCGAGTTTCCGACTTTGAATTCCGAGTTGGATGACCGTTCAAAAAGATTCTTCCAAGTCAGAACTTGTTTTTTTCTCCAGAGTTCCTAGTTGTCGAACACTATATTAGTCTCAGCGGAGGGACCATAGGGAGGGGAAGCAGTCTTCCACCTGACGGCTAAACTCGAGTCGCACCGCATCCAAATCATACACAAATTCATGTTGTTCCTATGACCAGAGAAAGTGAAATTCCTTGATATTAAAATAGACACAACGAGCGGCTAATAATAAAGAACACAGGGCTATTGATACACTTAGCTACTCGTTCATTGCAGTGCAAGTGGAAGTAGAGATGTTTTGTAATGGTGTTGAATAAAAAGAGAAACAAAAACAGCAGCTCTTTGCTGTATTCTTTGACATTCTCTCTGGTCTTTTATAAAGTTATGAAATCTAATGTAGGTTAATATCAAAGTTTGCTGTGGCCGGGGTCATGGAAGATATAGGCATGGTGATTTGGAGCTATCCGATTTGGCCAGCGCAGTAGATGTACTCGATTTAGCCACAGTTCTTCTGGTCTGCTGGGTAGGCAGATTTTTAAAAATATTTTAAAAAACGCAAGCCTTTATCGTTGGCTTTTCTACAGAAATGTGTGGTGAGGCCTCCCGAGTGGCGCAGCGGTCTAAGGCAGAGGCGTCACTGCAGATCTGGGTTCGATCCCGGGGTGTGTTACAGCCGGCCTCGAACGGGAGACCCATGAGGCAGCGCACAATTGGCCCAGCGTGGTCCGGGGAGGGTTTGGCCCGGCCCGGATGTCCTTGTCCCATCGCGTTGTAGTGACCCCTGTGGGAGGCCGGGCGCATGCGCGCTGACACGGTCGCCAGTTGTACGGTGTTTCCTCTGACACATTGGTGCGGCTGGCTTCCTGGTTAAGCGAGCAGTGTGTCAAGAAGCAGTGAGGCTTGGCAGGGTCTTGTTTTCAGAGGACGCACGGCTCACGACCTTTGCGTCCCCCGAGTCCGTACAGGAGTTGCAGCGATGGAACAAGACTTTAACTACCATGAAATTGGGGAGAAAAATGATTTTTTTAAATAAATGTGTGGTGATCGACTAGGAATTCCGGTTGGTGACCACTGCAATAAAATAATAAATTGGATTTACAGTTCCATAAAGTATTCATACCCCTTGACTTATTCCACATTTTGTTGTTATAGCCTGAATTCAAAATATATTAAAATAAATGAAAATCGCACCCTTCTATACACATTTTTTAAAGTATTTATAAATGTAATTCAAAATGAAATGTAGAAATCTAATTTACATACAGTACCAGTCAAAAGTTTTAGAACACCTACTCATTTAAGGGTTTTTCTTTATTTTACTATTTTCTACATTGTCGAATAATAGTGAAGACATCAAAACTAACACCCATGGAATCATGTAGTAACCCGAAGTGTTGGAACAAATCAAAATATTTGAGATTCTTCAAAGTAGCCACCCTTTGCCTTGATGACAGCTTTGCACACTTTAACAGATGCTCTTATCCAGAGCGACTTACAGTAGTGAGTGCATACATTTTATATATATATATATATATTTTTTTTTTATCATACTGGTCCCCTGTGGTAATCGAACCCACAACCCTGGCCTTGCAAGCGCCATGCTCTACCAACTGAGCTACATGGAACTAGTTGTCTTCAGACAACATTTCCCTCACATTCCCTCTTCTCACTGATAATTATTTACATTTGATTAATTTGGTTATTGCTTAAACTATCAAAGGAGGTTCTATCAAAATACATCATAAGTAAACAAAATCAACACGCAAAACCAGACACTTCATCCTTTCAAACCCTTCATTATGGGCTGTACAATCCAACTTGCAAAACCATTGCAGTAGAAGGTTTTAACTTAAGACTTTCGCTTCATACAGTTACATGCTTCATTAGACAATTTCATTTATGGATTCTGGAAATGACATTTCAGCTGGAGCTTTTGTTGCGAGTGGCATGTAAATGACAGATCGATATCTCAATGCATTTTTTTGTCTAAATGACTATACATTTTGCAGTGTGCAGACCACAATCAACCGGATACACCAAATAAACAATTTTTGTAAGCCTAAATCAATTATGGGCACGGTTGACCCCCCCCCCCCCCTTCACGGCACTCATTCTTCTGGCGTTTCTTCATTTTCTTCTTCAGATAGTGTTTCAGTTTGTCCTCCCAATGACACATGTTCAAAGTCGATGACCCTTGATAATTTCCCGTTTCAATATCTGGGGAATAATCTGATTTTCCAAAGCACCTGAGCATCATCCTTTACGGTCTATTATGTCTTGTCCAATTTCCTACCAGTACGTCAGCAGCATGAGAGAAGTTTGGACGGGATCTCTCTCCATGCTCACTCCAGGTGGACTCATGTCGCACTCCTGAGAGGAAAGGCAGTTGATAGCTTTGACTGGATGCTGTGTACAGGTTACTGGCTCGGACTCAGGTTTCAGGTAGAAGTGGTGAAGCGCCATATTGAACGGCATCAGCCGGTTAGAGGGGATGAGGCTCACACTGTTCTTGGTCGAATTATCCCTTCCGTGCATCGAGATACCATCATCTGTGGTCACCTTTGCCATAACCTCGGGAGAGGACAGACCAGAACAACAGTTTAGTTTGGGTCATTTCTGATTCAGGAAATCCAGACCAACTATTTACTGTATGACAAATTATTCCTACTACTAATATTATTAATATAAATGTCTAAGACACATGTCAAAAAGAATAACACAAATTGGCTTATACTCCCCTATCATCTTGGCGACCTCACTGCAGAGTTACGAGGTCAGGGAGTTAGAGGGCTAATCCTCCAGCAGACCCAATCTGGTGAGATTTGTATTGAAGCAAGACAAAAACAAAACAATACACACACAACAACATGCACTTCTTCCCTTTTGACATGACTTATATCGTGATTTATGCATCCAAAAATAACAACACCACCACGATTGGGCCGAATCACACACAGGACTATTGATCAATTATAAACTTCTTCCTAATTATCAGCGTTTACAAATTACATTTAAATCTCACCAAATGTCTCTAGCCTTTCTAGTGAGGGGAATCAGGCCTCACCAGAAAATCAGAACAGAGGTCATTCAACCCCATTGAGTGTTTCTTTCCCTGTACCTCACTCATTATTTAAAAACGTTTAAAACATTTTGTGTACCAGGTTTACATTGGGTTTTTCAGTAAATTTCTTATAAAAATAATTTACATGTATACAACCAAAATTCGGGCAATAGATACTTCAGAAAATGTCATTTGTGTGCCCTTTTTAAGGCGCATCCTTTCTAATCTGTGAAAACCCACTAAAACCAAATGGAAAAAGACCCCACACAATAAATCACAGTATTAACACCACTAACAAATATTCATAACACGTGGGTTGTGTGTGGGTGCTGGCTTGTGTGGTAAAATGTAGCATAAAAACAAACAAATTGGCCAGGCCTTACTTAATCTGGGAGCTCCCTTAACAGCTGGATCCGGGCACCTTTGTACGGTGTAGTACACAGTCTCAATAACGTCTCTCCTAAGGCACCTGCCTCAGGAAGCCTTTCAAATGAAGAGATAAAGAATCATTGGTAAACTTAGTCAGTCCTAACAATTCTTAATCGAGTTTACTACATCTTGGGCAGGATAAAACCATGTGTATACAAAATCCTACTTCAGACACATTAGATGATAGTGTCCCGTTAAGTGGAATAGGCACCTTCTAAAGTAAACAATCCCAGAGGCCCTTTCTTGTAATCTCATAATGTTGACCTGTTGCATTGACATATGTCCTGCACTGACTGTCCCTGTGACATAAACTAGTCAAAATATGAAACCTGTTGTTTTGACAAATCTGCTAGGTCCTTGTGCTGGCTTATCAGCTCAGTATTCGGGTACTACAAATATTTACTTGGATCTACTTACATTTTGGACACAGTTCCACGTAATGGAAACTGATTGTTTTAGATGGCATTACCTTCTTACTTAAATCACTGGTGTTACCCAAACGATAGGATTGAGTAATGATAATTGGACATTTTCAAAAACGTATATTTTTCAATTATTCATACCTCTGTCCCAATTGTCCCACTATGTCCCTTACAGCCTGTTTTGAGTTCAGTGAGTAGCACTTATTTTCACTGGTGGGTTATCTATTTGTCCACAGGAAGCTTATCTCTAACCAAAACACCAGATGGCAGTCTCTAATGTATTGTCCCAATGCTTAATCCCTCCATTTGTCATGTGACCTTTTTATTGAAACATTGTCTTCTTCAAATTACTAAGATATTGCATTATTAGAGTGCTTTCTGGAAGCCACTAATATTACCATTTACTTTGTTGATTTCACTAGTCTCCATATCTGTTTCCTTCAAGACCCTCCCAATCATTCCATAGTAAGTCTGGCACCTGAGACAGTATAAACTGGGAGGCAGTGTCAGACCCCTACTCCTCCTGGGGGAGTGGTTCAGGACAGACTGGGAGGCAGTGTCAGACCCCTACTCCTCCTGGGGGAGTGGTTCAGGACAGACTGGAAGACAGTGTCAGACCCCTACTCCTCCTGGCGGAGTGGTTCAGGACAGACTGGGAGGCAGTGTCAGACCCCTACTCCTCCTGAGGGAGTGGTTCAGGACAGACTGGAAGACAGTGTCAGACCCCTACTCCTCCTGGGGGAGTGTCAGACCCCTACTCCTACTGGGGGAGTGTCAGACCCCTACTCCTCCTGGGGGAGTGTCAGACCCCTACTCCTCCTGGGGGAGTGGTTCAGGACAGACTGGAAGACAGTGTCAGACCCCTACTCCTCCTGGGGGAGTGGTTCAGGACAGACTGGAAGACAGTGTCAGACCCCTACTCCTCCTGGGGGAGTGGTTCAGGACAGACTGGAAGACAGTGTCAGACCCCTACTCCTCCTGGGGGAGTGGTTCAGGACAGACTAGAAGACAGTGTCAGACCCCTACTCCTCCTGGGGGAGTGTCAGACCCCTACTCCTCCTGGGGGAGTGGTTCAGGACAGACTGGGAGGCAGTGTCAGACCCCTACTCCTCCTGGGGGAGTGTCAGACCCCTACTCCTCCTGGGGGAGTGGTTCAGGACAGACTGGAAGACAGTGTCAGACCCCTACTCCTCCTGGGGGAGTGGTTCAGGACAGACTGGGAGGCAGTGTCAGACCCCTACTCCTCCTGGGGGAGTGGTTCAGGACAGACTGACTGGGAGGCAGTGTCAGACCCCTACTCCTCCTGAGGGAGTGTCAGACCCCTACTCCTCCTGGGGGAGTGGTTGAATTTGTCTGCTTACGCATTGGTTTAATATCTCATTGTTTTGGGTATCAACAAAAACTCAATCTGGGGTACAATAAATTGTAGCATTAAGTCATTTTTATTTAACTAGGCAAGTCCGTTAAGAACATTATTATTTTACAACGACGGCCTACCCCAGCTAAACGCTCCCCTAACCTGTGCCAATTGTGCACCGCCCTATGGTACTGCCAATCACGGCCGGTTGTGATACAGCCCAGGATCGAACCAGGGTCTGTAGTGACGCCTCTAGTACTAAGATGCAGTGCGTTAGACCGCTGCGCCACTTTGGGGTTTTAGTTAACAGAAAATCATGTTCAACATTCATTGGGCCTATTGAACAGGGCATGGGTATTGTTTCAAAATGTATTACCGGGGTGGAGGAATCCCATAAGCGTTTATAATTTTATTGGTTGGGGGTAAATCAAGTCCCGTACCTTTACCAAAAGTTGATATGCGCCAATCTTTAGACAGACCCGTTTAGACAGTCATACAACGCTTTAACCTTATCTTTATCAAATGATCCATAAAGGGACCACCCTGAACTTCTCAGAATACGTTTCACACCACTTACGTAAGTCTACGTGTGGGTGTGCAAGTTGTATATTATTATTTTATTTTTTTCAATGTTACTTAATCAAATCTCTAGTAAACCATTATACATTCATACACCATATTCAGTAATAAACTCAGCAAAAAAAGAAACGTTCCTTTTTCAGGACCCTGTCTTTCAAAGATAATTTGTAAAAATCCAAATAACTTCACAGATCTTCATTGTAAAGGGTTTAAACGCTGTTTCCCATGCTTGTTCATAGAACCATAAACAATTAATGAACATGCAACTGTGGAACGGTCGCTAAGACGCTTACAGACGGGAGGCAATTAAGGTCACAGTTATGAAAACTTAGGACACTAAAGAGGCCTTTCTACTGACTCTGAAAAACACCAAAAGAAAGATGCCCAGGGTCCCTGCTCATCTGTGTGAACGTGCCTTAGGCATGCTGTAAGGAGGCATGAGGACTGCAGATGTGGCCAGGGAAAGAAATTGCAATGTCCGTACTGTGAGACGCCTAAGACAGCGCTACAGGGAGACAGGACGGACAGCTGATCATCCACGCAGTGGCAGACCATGTGTAACAACACCTGCACAGGATCGGTACATCCGAACATCACACCTGCGGAACAGGTACAGGATGGCAACAACAACTGCCCGAGTTACACCAGGAACGCACAATCCCTCCATCAGTGCTCAGACTGTCCGCAATAGGCTGAGAGAGGCTGGACTGAGGGCTTGAATTCCTGTTGTAAGGTAGGTCCTCACCAGACATCACCGGCAACAACGTCACCTATGGGCACAAACCCACCATCGCTGGACCAGACAGGACTGGCAAAAAGTGCTCTTCACTGACGAGTTGCGGTTTTGTCTCACCAGGGGTGATGGCCGGATTTGCGTTTATCGTCAAAGGAATGAGCGTTACACCGAGGCCTGTACTCTGGAGCGGGATGGAGTTGGAGGGTCCGTCATGGTCTGGGGCGGTGTGTCACAGCATCATCGGACTGAGCTTGTTGTCATTGCAGGCAATCTCAATGCTGTGCGTTACAGGGAAGACATCCTCCTCCCTCATGTGGTACTCTTCCTGCAGGCTCATCCTGACATGACCCTCCAGCATGACAATGCCATACTGCTCGTTCTGTGCGTGATTTCCTGCAAGACAGGAATGTCAGTGTTCTGCCATGGCCAGCGAAGAGCCCGGATCTGAATCCCATTGAGCACGCCTGGGACCTGTTGGATCGGAGGGTGAGGGCTCGGGCCATTCCCCCCAGAAATGTCCGGGAACTTGCAGGTGCCTTGGTGGAAGAGTGGGGTAAGATCTCCCAGAAAGAACTGGCAAATCTGGTGCAGTCCATGAGGAGGAGACGCGCTGCAGTACTTAATGCAGCTGGTGTCAGCAGATACTGACTGTTTTGTTTTTGACACCCCCTTTGTTCAGGGACACATTCAATTTCTTTTAGTCACATTTCTGTGGAACTTGTTCAGTTTATGTCTGTTCTTGAATCTCGTTATGTTCATACAAATATTTACACATGTTAAGTTTGCTGAAAATAAAAGCAGTTGACAGTGAGTTTTTTTTTTTTGTTGCTCAGTTTAGTATTCTCTCCTTCTATATCTTCACATCACACAGAATCCCTATATAACGTTATCAATCAACTTAGGTATTTATATCCACACCACCCCATCTGCATCCTGTGCACCATATGTATCTTCAACGGTTCTCTAGCCTCCCAGAAACTATGGTACAGTGGTCTCAGATCACATGGACAATTCTCAGAAATGCCTATAGACTTCTACTTCCTATACATATAAAACAACACCCCATGCTATTACTAGTAGTCCCAGACTACGATGGGCAGTGGTGGACGGAACCCCCTCACTAGGGTTATAGATCGAAAAACTCTCTGTCCCTCAATTATTTGCAGATGATGTGTCTCCTCCTGGGCAGCTTGCAGTATGGGTCTGGGCGGGTCCTCGTCATCTTTTGGTCAGATGGGAATTTCCCTCACGTTTCATAAAATGCCCCACCGGTGTTCCTCGCAGACTCTCACTAGAAAGTTCCGCAGGCAGAATCAATCATCCGGTTTCGTTGACTCAAAATTGTCGTGGAAATTCAACACAGGGACACTCAGTCCCTAAAGTACCAGTCTGAAGTCTGCCAGGAGCTCTGTCGGGGCAGTCCCGTTAGTTCTCTTATTTACGGCTATACAAACAAGCTTCACAGGCATGGTTCATAGGGTTGGTTCCTGTATATGACTGGCACCGTCTCCCATCTTAACTTATAGAACATATTCTGGGCGTTCTGACAAAAGGTCTGAAGAGGGGGTCGTGGCGGTCTTCCCTTCATATCTCTACCCAGCATCTAGAGGAACCAATGATTGTATGAGACAAGATGTAAAATTCAAGGCTATTTCTTCAGACAACAGAATTTCCCTCACAATAGTTTCTACTCTGAAATGCACTGTCAACTGTTGGAAATGTTATATAGACAGGTATGTTTCTTTCTAAATCATGTCCTAACAATTGAATTGGCCACAGCTGGACTCAAATCAAGTTGTAGTGACATCTCAAGGATGATCTAAGGAAATCGGATGCACCTGAGCTCAATTTGGAGTGTCAGGAAAGGGGTGTGAATATTTATGTAAATTAGATATTTCTGTATTTCATTTTCAACTAATGTGCAAACATTTAAAAAAAAAAGTTTTTCACTTTGTCATATTGTGTGGAGATGGGTGAGAACAGAAATTGATTTAATCCATTTTGAATTCAGCCTGTAACACAACGAAATGTGGAATAAGTCAAGGGGTATGAATACTTTCTGTAGGCACTGTGTTATGTGGTCTGACTGATTTCATTTTTGTTACTTTTTTGTGTCTTTTAATACGTGGACTATTAACATAAATTAACGTGCTACTCGTTGAAAACAACATTAGCTGTCTCCAAGAAACTAATCATTTTGACAGTTGCATTGTACAGCTTACATTTTAATGGATTCTCACTGACGCTGGGTTAATTATATTCTAATTAAGTCTGACATTATTTGAAATTGGAAATGCGTTTATCTGCAGTATAATGGTTGGGCCTCTTTTGATCCGGCAGTCAACGCTGCTGATGGAATCTCAATGACATCCAGGTTTATTAGGGCTGGCTGCCTTCATTTGATAAAAATGGCAGAAAGCGTAATGCATAATAATATGCTAATTATCTTTGGTGAAGAAGTGAAGCAGCACCGACTGACCAATCATGTCTCCGTTGTCCCGTGACAGGTGTCCTTTGTGTCCCGGATTCCTGTGGCCTTCCCCACGGGCGACGCCAACTCCCTGAGCCGCAGCGTGGTCATGTACGCCTGTAACAAGAACGTGGACCTAGCCATCCAACATGGCCGCCAGCGGCCTGCCGGCCTACCACATTCCTCGTCGGTGCTGATTCCCTATGGCCAGAGCAAGGCGACCTCCTACTCCAGCAGCCTGCGCCTCAGCATCTTCACCCCCAACGTGCTCATGATCTCCACGCACTCCGATGGCTCCCTCAACCAGTGGGCGGTCAGCTTCGCAGAGGAGTCGGCCTTCTCCACTGTGCTCAGCGTGTCCCACAAGTCACGCTACTGCGGCCACCGCTTCCACCTCAACGACCTGGCCTGCCACTCCCTGCTGCCCCTGTTGCTCACCACCTCACACCACAATGCCCTGCGCACCCCCGATGTGGACAGTGTCCCCGCCCCCTCAACCACCCTTTCTCAACCCCTTGGGGGCGGGCCCAGCCGGGTGTCCCTGGGCGCTGTGTCGCAGGATCCCAATGCCATCTACAGCGAGCTCATTCTGTGGAGGGTGGATCCAGTGGGACCGCTGTCCTTCTCTGGAGGGGTGTCTGAGCTGGCCAGGATCAACTCTCTCCACTCCTCCGCCTTCTCCAATGTAGCCTGGCTGCCCACACTCATCCCCAGCAACTGCCTTGGTAAGGAAGGAGACAGTCAGTGGATTTACCTTTGAAAACTCTGGTAGCTACAATATCTGTCAGCAGATGGCTTGTTGCAATAGTTTTCTTCTCTACTGCAGGTGTCTACTGCAACTCTCCCAGTGCCTGCTTCGTGGCCAGTGACGGTCACACGCTGAGGCTTTACCAGGCTGTTATTGAAGCCAAGAAACTACTCAGTGAGCTCTCCAACCCAGATATTTCAGTAAGTCGACCACCAGCACAATGTCTTTTTGATATCTCAGATTAACATAATGTTTTATTTACCCTCACTATTCTCGATATCTAAACATTTACAAATATTTTTCTTTTTTATAACTTTGTCTCAGAAATATGTCGGCAAAGTTTTTAACATCATCAGCCAGCAATCGACTGCTAAACCAGGTTGTATCATCGAGCTAGATGCCATTACTGACTTCGTAAGTATACGTTTATGGAAGAAGGAAATATGTTCTATTGAGTGCACACAGATTTTCACTGACCTTTTTCAGCACAATGATTGGGGTTTGCTAGGCATAGTAAGCACAATCCGATATTCAATACATGACTGAATTCTATTTAACACATTGTTTAATGGCTTCTTGCCATCTTAATGAAAAGGTCAGCTATGCCATAGATGTTTTACACTGTAGCCTAGCCAGTAAGCGTTAAATCATGCAGAGCTACCACCAAGTCACAGCCTAGCCTTGGCATGAAATAATTAACTTTTGTGTGTGTATTATGATGATGATGCATGGTTAGATTTTATGTATGGAAGCATCAGCACACTCAGTGACAAAGTATATCCTGTCCTATTGTGTGTCCTGTCTAGCTCAGTTGGTAGAGCATGGTGCTTGCAGCACCAGGGTTGTGGGTTCGATTCCCACGGGGGACCAGTACAAAAAGAAAAAGTATAAAAATGTATGCACTCACTACTGTAAGTCGCTCTGGATAAGAGCGTCTTGCTAAATGACAAAAAATATAAATGTAAAATGTGTGTTCTGCAGCAGGGGAAGGAGACTCAGCTGCTGCATGTGTTTGAAGAGGATCTGATTCTGGGCAGTGAGAGGAGAGATGCCACTCAGGAAGCTCCCGCTACAGAGACTGGTAGGATTAGGGGAGACACTCACTAATACAACCTTCTCTTTACTCTCCAGTCAATCTCATTCAGTCTGATGTACGTGTCCTTGTGTGTGTTTGTTTTTGCTCCTGCAGCCTCCAGCCAGCCAGGCTTCTCCGCCCGCTTCTTCCTGGTGGTGGTAGAGTTTACCCAGACTGGCAGGTCTTTCCTGCATATGTGGCACCTGCAACTGGCAGCTGGCCAAATCACTATGGGTGTGTGACCTTTAAGGGTCCATTTCTATGTTACAGCATTGTTGGGCATTGTGTGCCAGTCAGCCAGCTTTAACCTGGCTCTAAAAAAACGATTTGTTTTTGTGTGTCTTTACAGACGAGACCGGTGCTCCGCCTGAAAAGGAGAATGTGACCTTGTCGCCAATGAACAGCTCCTTTAGCTTTGAGACGTTCAACTCCCCCTCGGCCCAGAAGAACAAGCCTTGCACGTCCAACCTGCAGAGTGCCAGTCGCCTCACCCTGGCCACTCACAGGTTGTACAGCCAGGAGCTAGCTCTTCCAGACGGCGTTGAGGTGATCAGTGTCACGCCCTCAGCAGGTGAGAGGGCACTGAACCACAGTCACACCGCCCTCTTCTCCTGTATAATGGGACAATCCTGTTTGTTCTTCCACAGGAATGTAATCAACTCACAAAGTGTTGGCTAATTCTATAGAATGGAACCAGTTCAACTGAAATTGGATAAGAGATAATTAACAGCCCTTTGTTTGGAAAGGTTTTGGGGTTTTGCATCTTTGTTACTTTGCTGGCATCTAACTGTTACATTTCAGTATAGATATAGCTTAAGTCAATTGTATTGAGTTTGTGTCTTTAAAAAAAAACGTAACTAGGCAAGTCGGTTAAGAACAAATTCTTATTTACAATGACGGCCTAGGAACAGTGCCTTGTTCAGGGGCAGAAGACAGATTTTTACCTTGTCAGCTTAGGGATTCGATCCACCATCCTTTCGGTTACTGGCCCAACGCTCTAACCAGTAGGTTATCTGCCGTCGCAAGTGTACAAGCCTACCTAGGAAGTGTGGCTAAACTAACTAACCAATGATTGTTCTTGTTCCAGGTCATCTGAGCGCGTCCTCCCTGCAGCCGGCAGGTGGCGCTCCCTATCTCCTGGCCACTTCCTGTTCAGACGGGAAGGTGAGGTTCTGGAGGTGCAGGGTGGCTGCAGTGGAGCCAGACACCAAGGAGCTGACGTACACCTGGGAGGAATGGCCTCTATTGGTGGAGGAGGGGCTGGGCAACAGCAGTGCCGTGACCGTGTCAGGCAGACCAGTCACGGTCAGCTGTTGTCACACCAGCCGCATTGCAGTGGCCTACCGACACAACCCTAGCCCTCACCTGAGCCCTAACCACCTGAGCCCTAACCCTCAGCAGGGTGTCAGGGAACCACTGGTCCATGTAGGGTTATTCCAGTGTGAGTCCACAGGTGGCTCCCACTGGGTGCTAGAGCAGACCCTCGTCCTGGATGCTTCCACTCCCACTGGTAACAACAACAATAACATGGAGAGTGTCGTCAAGGGCCTGAATGTGGAGAATAATAACCTGGACATCTATCTGCCCAATGACGACTGCCAGGGGACGTCTGGTAAGAGTCTGGTCCACCTGGACTGGGTCTCCAGGGAGGACGGCTCCCACATTCTTACTGTGGGGATTGGTTCCAAACTCTACATGTACGGCCTGCTCTCTGGCAAACCTCCTGAACTGGGCCTGCCTGAGGGCCCCAGGGAGCAGAGCTCTTCCCGCCTGGTCCTCCTGCGCTCCGTGGACCTGGTCTCCTCCGTGGAAGGCTCCCTGCCCATCCCCGTCTCCCTGTCCTGGGTGAGAGACGGCATCCTGGTGGTGGGCATGGACTGTGAGATGCACGTGTACTCCCAGTGGCAGCCCCCGGCCCCGGCCAAGTCCACGGCCTCGAATACCACCACCACAGACATGGGCAGCGTGTCATCCCTCCTGGCTGCAATGAAACAGAGCCATGAGGAGGGCCTGAACCCTGCTCCTCCCAAGAAGAGCTTGA
Organism: Salvelinus namaycush; assembly: GCF_016432855.1. Taxonomy (NCBI): domain Eukaryota; kingdom Metazoa; phylum Chordata; class Actinopteri; order Salmoniformes; family Salmonidae; genus Salvelinus; species Salvelinus namaycush. The sequence goes on from NC_052307.1 coordinate 9,032,465, forward strand.
CCAGGTCCATGACCAGCCTGGCCCAGAAGCTGAGTGGGAAGAGGACGGTGTACGACCTGCCTGCGGAGATGGAGGACTACGGGCTGTTTGAGGCGGCACACCACCTGTTCCCCACACTGCCCCAGTACCACCCGGTACAGCTGCTGGAGCTCATGGACCTGGGGAAGGTTCGGCGTGCCAAGGCCATCCTCTCCCACCTCGTCAAATGCATTGCCGGGGAGATTGTGGCCCTCAAAGACAACGGCACCAACCAAGACAAGCGTTTCCGCTCGCGCACCATCAGCGCCGGCGGCAGCACCTCCAGAGACCCCAAGCTCTTCAGCAAGGGCGAGAGCTCGGACTACACAGAGATTGACTCCATCCCTCCCCTGCCCCTGTACGCGCTGCTGGCGGCCGACGAGGACTGCTCCCCCAAGCCCAAGGACAAGGTGTCCAGCTTGAGTGGAGACAGTGGCCACGGGTCCAGTCAGACGGACGCCTACGATGAGCTCTTCCAGAGCAGTGGGGTGGGTGTGGACGACCTGGAGCATATGGACAGCGACCAGGAGGATGGCGGTGCTAAGGTCATAGACCTGTCTCAATATAGCCCCACCTTCTTTGGGCCAGAGCACGCCCAGGTTCTGTCCAGCCACCTGCTCCACTCCAGCCTGCCGGGCCTGACCCGCATGGAGCAGATGTCCCTCATGGCCCTGGCTGACACCATCGCCACCACAAGCACTGACATCCGGGAGAGCCAGAGCAGGGGTAAAGGTACGGTATCTCATTTAACCCAACACAGACCGTCCTTAATAGTCCTTCTCCTTACAAAATGTTGTTCAATGGACTAATATGACCAAAGGGGGTGTATTTGTTTTATTCTAGTAGAAGGCCTGTGAGGAGGAGTACTGCAGATGGTCATGTTCTTTCCATTGACTAGGTGGAGAGACTTTGGATGAGTGCGGTCTGAAGTTCCTGTTGGCTGTGAGGCTCCATACGTTCCTGCTGACTACCCTGCCTCCTGCCCATCGCGCCCAGCTCCTTCGCCAAGGTAGGCAGGGCTGAACCCAACTGAGCACAGCAGCCCACTGAGGTTCAGATGGCTAGAACATGATGCTTGTTGCAACACTGGACTTGTGGGTTTAATTCCTGCATGGCTGACCTATGCTGATTAGCCTATTTATTTTTGTAAAAAATACATACATTTAAATCAATGTGGGTAAATTAACATATTATTACATTAGTCAAACAACTCTAGCTCCTCCAGCCTGGTGCTGTGTAGACTAGTGTGACGTTTGATTGTCTTGACAACCTGTGTTTGGTCCTCCAGGTCTGTCCACCTGTCACTACGCCTGGGCTTTCCACTCCGAGGCTGAGGACGAGCTGCTCCACATGTTACCTGCCTTGCAGAAAGGAGACCCCACCTGGCCCGAGCTCCGCGCCATGGGCATGGGCTGGTGGCTCAGGAGCACCAATAAACTCCGGAGGTGTATTGAAAAAGTGAGCCCATGTGTCCCATATACCTATTGCGATAATTTTTCCTCCCTTTAAATAAATATATACATGCATGCATACATACAGTGCATTCGGCAAGTTTTCAGACCCCTTGACTTTTTCCACATTTTGTTACGTTACAGCCTTATTCTAAAATGAATTAAAAAAATTAAAAAAGAATACATCAATCTACACACAATACCCCATAATGACAAAGCGAAAAGTTTTTTTTTTAATGTTTGCGTATTTATAAAAAATGTAAAACTGAAATATGACATTTACATCAGTACTCATCAGACCCTTTGCTATGAGACTCAAAATTTTGCTCAGGTGCATCCTGTTTCCATTGATCATCCTTGAGATGTTTCTACAAATTGATTTGGAGTCTACCTGTGGTAAATTCAATTGATTTGGAAAGGCACACACCTGTTTATATAAGGTCCCACAGTTGACAGTGCATGTCAGAGCAAAAACCAAGCCATGAGGTCGAAGGAATTATCCGTAGAGCTCCGAGACAGGATTGTGTCAAGGCACAGATCTGGAGAAGGGTACCAAAACATTTCTACAGCATTGAAGGTCCCGAGAACACAGTGGCCTACATCATTAAGTTTGGAACCACCAGGACTCTTCTTAGAGCTGGCCGTCCGGCCAAACTGAGCAATTGGGGGAGAAAGGCCTTGGTCAGGGAGGTGACCAAGAACCCAATGGTCACACTGACAGAGCTCCAGAGTAACTCTGTGGAGATGGGATAACCTTCCAGAAGGACAACCATCTCTGCAGCACTCCACCAACCAGGCCTTTATGGTAGAGTGGCCAGACGGAAGCCACTCCTCAGTAAAAGGCACATGACAGCCCGCTTGGAGTTTGCCAAAAGGCATCTAAAGGACTCTCAGACCATGAGAAGCAAGATTCTCTGGTCTGATGGAACAAAGATTTGGCCTGAATGCCAAGCGTCATGTCTGGAGGAAACCTGGCACCATCCCTACGGTGCAAGGCTATTCCATGCGAGAAATTTCCTAGAAACTGAAGATCTCGTACAAGAAGGCCAGCATCCCGGAGTCGCCTCTTCACTGTTGACGTTGAGACTGGTGTTTTGCGGGTGCTATTTATGAAGCTGCCAGTCGAGGACTTCTGAGGGGTCTGTTTCTCAAACTAGACACCAATGTACTTATCCTCTTGCTCAGTTGTGCACTGGGGCCTCCCACTATTTCTATTCTGGTTAGAGCCAGTTTACGCTGTTCTGTGAAGGGAGTAGTATACAGAGTTGTACGAGATCTTCAGTTTCCAGGAAATTTCTCGCACGGAATAAATAGCCTTCATTTCTCAGAACAAGAATAGACTGACGAGTTTCAGAAGAAAGATCTTTGTTTCTGGCCATTTTGAGCCTGTAATCGAACCCATAAATGCTGATGCTCCAGATACTCAACTAGTCTAAAGAAGGCCAGTTGTATTGCTTCTTTAATCAGGACAACAGTTTCCAGCTGTGCTAACATAATTGCAAAAGGGTTTTCTAATGATAAATTAGCCTTTTAAAATGATCAACTTGGATTAGCTAACAACGTGCCATTGGAACACAGGAGTGATGGTTACTGATAATGGGCCTCTGTACGCCTATGTAGATTCCATAAAAAAATCAGCCGTTTCCAGCTGCAATAGTCATTTACAACATTAACAATGTCTACACTGTATTTCTGATCAATTCGATGTTATTTTAATGGACAAAAAATGTGCTTTTCTTTAAAAAATAAAGACATTTCTAAGTGACCCCTAACTTTTGAACATGTGTGGATAGATAGATAGATGGATAGGTAGATAAGAGTTATTGGTTGCCTTTGAGATACAAAAGGAGAACAGAGTCAGATTTTGCTGCAACACAGAATTCAGTAATATAAATCAGAGAATGTAGAATGACCTATATACAAATGTGTTTTTCTACCTCCGTTATTCATCAGGTCGCAAAAGCGTCTTTTCAAAGGCAGAACGATCCTCTGGACGCCGCCATCTTCTATCTCGCTATGAAAAAGAAAGCGGTGGTCTGGGGACTGTACAGGTAACGTCTTTGAGAAGTTCTTGAATATAATTTCCCATATCCCCTTGAAAAGATTGAAACAATTATTTCACATTACAGATAGTCTAATGGCAACGTGTGTTGTTCCATCAAGGTCTCAGAAGAATGCCAAAATGACTACGTTCTTCAGCAACAACTTTGGTGAGGAAAGGTGGAGGAGGGCTGCCTTGAAGAACGCCTTCTCTCTGCTGGGGAAGCAGCGCTTCCAGCACTCTGCAGCCTTCTTTCTTTTGGCAGGCTCCCTCAAGGACGCTGTAGAGGTAAAGAATGTCCTAATTTCAGCTACATGATATATGCTATATGATGTCCACCTTGATGTCCACCAGCTATATGATGTCCACCTTTTTCATACAAAGATTTTCAGGAGAGAGGTAGCTCTCTCTTTAAAAAAATATATATAATTAAATACAAAGTTGTATCTTTGAGCATTTATGCAAATTACATCTGGCCATGCAAAGGGTAGAGGTGACCTTATTTGATATTCCTGTGAGGTATTTTTCTGTGCTGCTACTGCAAATGCTTTCAACACTATTGGATGAGGTTTGGCCTGCCTTGTACAGGTTTGCCTGGAGAAGATGCAGGACCTGCAGCTGGCCCTGGTGATCTCCCGGCTCTATGAGTCCGAGTTTGAGACGTCCTCCACCTACAAACGCATCCTGCAGAGGCACGTGCTGGGCCAAGACCGCCAGCTCCCCGCCCACCAGGACCCCTTCCTGCGCAGCACGGCCTACTGGGTACTAGAGGACTACAGCCGGGCCCTGGATACTCTGCTGGAGCAGCCTGCTGCCCCAAACCTAGCGTCCTCCACTCAGGCTGGCCACACAACTCAACCAGGTAGTAGTAAGAGAACAATGCTTTTTCCCTTCTTAGATTTGACGTTTGATTATTTTGAGGTAAATTATTGATGTGAATGCCTGGGGAAATGACAGAGCTGTGATTTGCAGGTACCTCGTCCACGTCCATCTGTAGCCCGGAGGTCTTCAACTTCTACACCTACCTCCGCACACATCCCTTACTGCTGCGCCGCCATTTTGGCTCGTCTGAGAAGACCAGGGTGGGTCTGACAGCGGAGGGTCGCATGGCAAACTCAATCAGCCTGGTGGAGAGGAGGCTGTTCTTCACCGCAGCCTACGCTCACCTGCAGGCCGGCTGCCCCATGCTGGCCCTGGAGGTCCTCTCCAAAATGCCCAAAGTCGTCAAAAGATCCAAGCTCCACCAGGACGATACCACTAACCCCGACCTGAGCGAGACGAAAAAGGAACAGGCGTCAGATTTGGACTGGTCTCAGCCCGCGTTGAACGGCTTCGAGTCTGTGTCAGACAGCTTGTCCAATAGCCAATCGGACTCTGTGCTGAGTTTTGACTGGGGTCAGCCCTCTGTGTCGGTTCAGGATGAAGCCCTGGAGTTGAAATGGGACAGCGACAAGGAGGAGGAAGAGGACGACGACCCACAGGGCTTGGCCATGAAGAGTGCCGACAACACCAGTAGCGTCTTTCAAGACGCCATCTCTCCATTGACGGAGACGCTGCTGGACGAGGGTGACGTCCTCATGCCCTCTGAGGACATCCTGGCCGCTCAACTCAAATTCAGCGCCTGCCTGAAGATCCTGACCACGGAGCTGCGGACCCTGTCCACGGGTTACGAGCTGGACGGGGGGAAGCTACGCTACCAGCTGTGCCAGTGGCTGGAGAGGGAGGTGGTGGCCCTGCAGAGGTGCTGCAGCTACAAGCCCTGCCTGCCAGAGCTGGCCCTGGGAATGGCAGGGCCAAGTGGAGAGGAGGAGGCCCAGGCCCAGCCTGGTGAGGCCCAGCGCACCCGCAGACACTGGCTCCAGAGCAACCAGCCTCTCCTGCGCATGTTCCTCAGCTACTGCAGCTTGCACGGCTCCCACGGAGGAGGCCTGGCCTCGGTGCGCATGGAACTCATCCTGCTGCTTCAGGAGTCCCAACAGGTACAGCACACATAACACACACACTGTATGTTGTCAATCTTATTAAAATGAGTAACACATGGATACAATAGCCATATATACTGTGTACAAAACATTAGGAACATTAGCACCCCATTTTGCCTTCAGAACGGCCTCAATTGGTCAGGGCATGGACTCTACAAGGTGTTCCACAGGGATGCTGGCCCATGTTAACTTCAATGGTTCCCACAGTTGTGTCAAGTTGCTGGATGTCCTTTGGGTGGTGGTCCATTCTTGATACACACGGGAAACTGTTGAGCATGTAAAACCCAGCAGCGTTACAGTTTTTGACTCAAACCACTACGCTTGGCACCAACTACCATACCCTATTGAAACTTCAATATTTTTTCTTGCCCATTCACCCTCTGAATGGTACACATACACAATCCATGTCTCAAAAATCCTTCTTTAGCCTGTGTCCTCCACTTTATCTCCACTGATTTAAGTGGATTTAACAAGTGACATCAATAAGGATCATAGCTATATTGGCCATATCACAAACCCCCGAGGTGACTTATTGCTATTATAAACTAGTTACCAACGTAATTACATTTTGTCATACCCGTGGTATACTGTCTGATATACCACGGCTTTCAGCCAATCAGCATTCAGGGCTCCAACCACCCAGTTTTTTAATTATACTGAACAGAAATATAACTATAATTTCAAAGATTTTACTGAGTTACAGTTCATATAAGGACATCAGTCAATTAATCTATGGATTTCACATGACTGGGAATACAGATATGCATCTGTTGGTCACAGATACCTTAAAAATAGAAGGTAGGGGCATGGGTCAGAAAACCAGTCAGTATCTGGTGTGACCACCATTTGCATCATGCAGGGTGACACATCTCCTTCGCATAGTTGCTCAGGTTGTTGATTGTGGCCTGTGGAATGTTGTCCCACTCCTCTTCAATGGCTGTGCAAAGTTGCTGGATATTGGTGGGAACTGGAACACTCTGTCGTACATGTCGATCCAGAGCATCCCAAACATGCTCAATGGGTAACATGTCTGGTGAGTATGCAGGCCATGCAAGAACTGGGACATTTTCTGCTTCCAGGAATTCTGTATAGCTCCTTGCAACATGGGGGCTGTGCATTATCATGCTGAAACATAAGGTGATGGTGGTGGATGAATGGGACGACTATGGGCCTCAGGATCTTGTCACAGTATCTCTTTGCATTAAAATTGCCATCGATAAAATGCATTTGTGTTCATTGTCTGTAGCTTATGCCTGCCCATACCATAACCCCATCGCGACCATGGGACACATGTTGACATCAGCAAACCACTCACCCACACAACGCCATACACGTGGTCTGCGGTTGTGAGGCCGGTTGGACCTCCTGCCAAATTATCTAAAACAACATTGGAGATGACTTATGGTAGAGAAATTAATATTAAATTCTTTGGCAACAGCTCTGGTGGATATTCCTGCAGTCAGCATGCCAATTGCACGCTCCCTCAAGACATCTGTGGCATTGTGTTGTGTGACAAAACTGTACATTTTAGAGTGGCTTTTTATTGTCCCCAGCACAAGGTGCACCTGTGTAATGATCATGCTGTTTAATCAGATTATTGATATACCACACCTGTCAGGTGTATGGATTAACTTGGCAAATGAGAAATGTTCACTAACTGGGATGTAAACAAATTTGTGGACAAAATTTGAGAGAAATTAGCTTGTTGTGCGTATTAAACATTTCTGTGATCTTTTATTTCATCTCATGAAACATGGGACCAACACTTTACACATTGCGTTTATATATATTTTTGTTCAGTGTACAATTAAAATTCTTCTAACAAAAAAGTATCTTTGTTGTAAACAAGACTAAGAAAAAGACTCTTGCATCTCAGTACTTGACAGCAAGTTCTCTGAGGAGGGATACGAAGGAAGGGCAACACAAAAACTGAAGCAAAGAAAACGGAGCTTGCCATTTTGTCTCAGCCTCGCGTTTGCCGGGCTGGGGTTTCGCGTAGCTGATGGTTGGAATCAGTGACTTCTGCAGTGAGTGGCTGGCTGTCTGACAGACAAGATTGATTCCAATTCTCTTCTGACGTCTCGTCCTACTTATAGGGAGACAAGCATCGAGTCACCAACACCAGAAACACTGGTCTCCTCTGGAGCGTTTGCTTACTGTCATACCACATGATAGTAACGCCTCTGTCTGAGATGACGCCTCTGTCTGAGATGACTTACTTTAAGTTTGACATCAAAGCATCTGATCTGATGAGTGAACCGCAGAATAGTAGCCAGGATGCAATTCTGTAGCAATTTTTTTTAGGGATGTAACAATTCGCCGATACGCATCGTTAACCGGTTAAAATGTCTAAGATGCGAATGCATCGGTCCGCGGATCCCAAACGGATCCAAGTAAAGCACTAATCGGTAATAAAACCGGCTGTTCATTGACGTGTTTTGTTCCTTTTTTTCTGCCTTATTACGAAAATACCTCATGTTGTGACAGAGTTGATGCGTCCTCTCCTTCAGCCTATTGAACTTTTATAACCGTAACTGCGTTTGACATTGATCTAAAATTCAGATAACTGCGCACAGTGCAGGAGAAGCAGCTTCTCGCGCCAACGAGAAGTAGGCCGCCCCCTATCCCTGCTTCAATATGCGTAGGCTATATCTGCGCCGCGCCTTCAGCATTCAGATGTTTGTAAAATGGCTTTTGCAATAATAAATCATAGGCTTTAGGGACAACCAATGTAATTGTCTATGTCATTGTTACCAAATGCGCTGTAGAAAATGGTGTTTTACCAGCGGGGATGTGTAGTCTACCATCGTGGACACAACTCACGTCTTGCTGCTGATTGCACATTTAACTGATTGGGGCTTTTCGATTGCCAGGTTCATTATACAAAATATTTTTGGTAGTTCTGCCTTAATCAGTGCATTTGGCCATTTTTAAATGAACAGTTGAAAGATGAAATTTCATAACAAGGACAGCAATCATTTTTGCAAGATGCACTGGTCAGAACGGGAGAAGAGATCAGCTCTCTGTAAAGTTCCAAATGGGGGTGAAATTCCCTGTTTTTGAGACTGGGGTGAAATCCAAAGCTGCATTACATTAATTGTCTATGTATGTCATAGCTAATTTCTAAAGATAAATATTGACATTACTAGCTCAAAACATTTTAAACTGTTATATGAGAAGTTACTCAGTGGGTGATGATAATTTCAGATAAAAAGTGGGTGGGACTAAAAACAATGTTATAGTGGTAGATGCTCAGTCCGCCATATGGCTCAGCACACACACACACAGTTAGCTCAGACAGATCCAACTCCAGCTCAGTTGTTTATGTATTTTCTCTGTGAGTCTTGGAGCCACACTTCACTCCACGCTACTTTATGTCCACAGGATGACAGTGTCCAGTCAGCCGTCGCCCCCTACCTGCACCACGCCTCCATTCCTCTCCTGCTGGCCTGCACTGCCAGTGCCAAGACAGTGGTGGCCAACCCCATCGTCCATCTGACCAACCTCACCCACGACATCCTGCACACCATCAACGCACTGGACTCCCCGCCACACCCAGACATCGTCAACAACGAGGTCAGACACACGTGCACCAGCCAAGGCTATCGTCATGCTGTGTGCTCCAAACAAAGAGCATGTTGAGAGATCAGAGTGGTACTTGTGTTGGTTGTGCGTGGTGGTTGGGTGGGGGGGGGGGCGGTAATGTGCTGTGAATTTGACAGGGGCGGTAATGTGCTGTGAATTTAACCAGGGCGGTAATGTGCTGTGAATTTGACCAGGGCGGTAATGTGCTGTGAATTTGACAAGGGCGGTAATGTGCTGTGAATTTGACCAGGGCGGTAATGTGCTGTGAATTTGACAAGGGCGGTAATGTGCTGTGATTTTGACAAGGGCGGTAATGTGCTGTGATTTTGACAAGGGCGGTAATGTGCTGTGATTTTGACAAGGGCGGTAATGTGCTGTGATTTTGACAAGGGCGGTAATGTGCTGTGATTTTGACAAGGGCGGTAATGTGCTGTGAATTTGACCAGGGCGGTAATGTGCTGTGATTTTGACAAGGGCGGTAATGTGCTGTGAATTTGACCAGGGCGGTAATGTGCTGTGAATTTGACCAGGGCGGTAATGTGCTGTGAATTTGACCAGGGCGGTAATGTGCTGTGAATTTGACCAGGGCGGTAATGTGCTGTGAATTTGACCAGGGCGGTAATGTGCTGTGAATTTGACAAGGGCGGTAATGTGCTGTGAATTTGACAGGGGTCATATCTTATCAGAAGTGTTTTAGTGTAGATATTGTGATAGATGGATATCACTGGTAATATAAGGTGAGTTGATGGTGGGAAGGAGTGTTCTGCTGCTCCTAATGTGTCTAATACCTCCTGCTCTTCCAGATCTATGTGATGCACACACTGGCAGCCTCGCTGTCCGCCTGCATATACCAGTGTCTCTGCGATGGCCACAACCACAGGTTAGTCTGAATCCTAACGCCGCCAACTTTGATCTGTGCTCCGTATCTCTGTACTAGAACGGCACACAACCAAGAACATGCTGGGAAATGCACATTAGGCAACAGTTCAGACATTTGAACTGCACCGTGCATCTGATTTTGAGAATCTGCCTGTGTGTGTGTGTGTGTGTGTGTGTGTGTGTGTGTGTGTGTGTGTGTGTGTGTGTGTGTGTGTGTGTGTGTGTGTGTGTGTGTGTGTGTGTGTGTGTGTGTGTGTGTGTGTGTGTGTGTGTGTGTGTGTGTGTGTGTGTGTGTGTGTGTGTGTGTGTGTGTGATGATCATTAAAACCTTGTCCTGTTTTTTTATTCTCTAACAGCTGTACTACTACAAGGAGAAAAGTGTATGATGTTAAAAAGTAGAGAAAAGGCTTTTTTCTTTGACTCATCTAGCAGTTGAATGACCTTAAAATAGGAATCACGTGACTGCGCCCAGCCCTCGGCCTGACCTTGACATTTCAAAGCTCACCGATCTGTAAATGAGTAAGGACTTTGTTTTGAGCCGTGCCCAACAGTTCCCCCTCTCGTGTGGAGAATGAAGCGGTGCAGTCCGACTAAATTAGCTTTTTCTAATTCAACACTCCCCTTTTGTTATGCTAATGAAAACCCACGCCGCAGTCGTGCTAGAGGTTTGTCGAAACGTTGACTCTAAATTCAACTCATGGTAGGTGATTCCATCTGGCGAACATGTGAAAGGCTTTGGACGCTGGCTTTTTATGTTGTTGCACAGTTTCACGGTCCTTTTCAACCTGCTCTGTCCACTAAAGAAGCACTTTTATGTTCTAATATTGCAGATTTAGCCTGTACACTTCCAGTAACTCAATTCTGTGTTATGTGACAGGAATCAGCTCTTTCGTGCAAGCTTAATAGAGGACTTAGTAGATATACAATGCACTCTAATATACCCGTCAGTATACTGAACTAGATCCATCATGTTGAGAGAGCTATATATCCCCCCTGTGAGAGATGGAACTCTGTGCTGCCTCCCAACTCATTAACTATCTAGAGAAGGCTCTTTGATGTCAGAATACACTTCTGCGCTTCATCTATAGATCTCCTGAATTCTTTATTGTAACCAGAGGGTGAGGAGCCACAGCAGTGTATTAGTGTTTTATGTGTTAAATGGGTCTGCCTCCCGCCGTCTGCCGCGCAAAACTTCTCTGGATTCAGAGAAGTTAAAACATTTACAGTCCGCTCCATATAGGCCTACGTACACGTCGCCATTTCCCCTGGTTGATAATCCCTTGTTTAATGGAACGTCCCCTTCCTTCTTGCTAAATGACTGAGTGTGGGTGTCCTTCCTTGTCTTTCTCTCCTCCCAGCCATGTGAACCAGTTCACTGGGATAGTGTACCAGAGTATCCTCTCCTTCCAGCACCACCCGGTACGCACTGTGAGCATGGAGGAGACTGTACTGCCCAACACCCACCCAGCACAGTGGCCAGGTAATCCCACTTTACTTCCACCAGTTTTCACTTAATTTCACAGAAATGAACCCCATGTATCCTGTTTGGAGAACCATTGCTTGTTTGCTACATTAAAGGGGCGATCTGCAGTTCAAACAGTAACAAAGTGTAGACCCCGTCCCTGTTTTGCTAAAAAGCTGAGGGAAGGGTCTGGAGAAATGTAACCACTCTCAAATTCATAGACAGCTATGGGATGCAAGGACTGACAATCCATGAGATCAAAATGACAGTTTTAACCATGGCTTGAGGCCATAGTGTTTGTTTACAATTACATTGTTTATAAACATTGGAGTAAAAAAATATATTTTGGGTTCTGATGGGTTTCGATAGTTGAACTAATCTTATGAAGTATTTCTAAGTAATATTCTTCAAGAATCAATGGGTACATAGTATTAATTTATAAGTCAAATGTATGTAGCAATTGCAGATTGCCCCTTTAACACCACAGTCCTAAACATACAACTTTTAAAGGATCACTTTAAACACAAAAACAAATTTTTGTATTTTGTTAATATTTTGTTAATTAGTATTTTGTTCTTTCATTAAAAAGCAAAAAAGTGTGATGCCTTTTACATCATCACACTTTGCTTTTTACTGAAAGTGCTCCATCTAAAAAAAGAAAACAGTAAACGATTTGTTGGGACAATATCAACAGTAGACTAATGAACAACATACTTTATTCAAAAAAACATTTCAGTGATTCTTTAATTCTAGTCAATTCATTCACCCTCACTCCCTCACGGTCTCTGTATGTCAGGTATCAGTACCCTGATCCGCCTGTTGAACTCTGCTGGTGAGGAGAGCCAGCCAGGCCTGGCCGTGTTACTGTGTGAGATCCTGACGGCCGTCTTCCTCAGCCTGTTTGTGCACGGCCTGGCCACCCACTCCAGCAACGAGCTGTTCCGCATCGTGGCCCACCCTCTCAACAGCAAGCTGTGGGTGGCTGTGTTCGGAGGGGGGGCGCGTACCCCCATCACAGAGAAGCCCAGTCAGGCCAAGTCACCTCCAGGTCTGTCATCCTCTGTGTGTGTGTGTGTGTGCGCCAGATGTAGAGGCTGATGTAACTGGAACGCAAGGGTGGGCAACTCGGAGCCGTGTGGGCAGGCTTCACCCCTGATTCAAAGATCTGTTGAAGATTGTGATTGGTTGAATCAGGCATATTACAGCTGGGCTGGAACAACAGTTTACACACACTGCAGCTCTTGTTCATCTCAATAATATCCATAATATTATGTCAGTTTTACGCACTAATATAAAGCATCACTACCTTGAAAAATGGCAAGTCCAGTATGTCCAATAAATATAGCATGTGTGTGGTTGTCTCAGCAGCCAGTGAGGAGTTCGATAGGAAGCCCAGGCGCTTCAAGCTGTTGTCGTCGTCGACACGCAGTGCCTCCAGAGAGGGGCCAGAGACCCCCAGCCCAACCAGCCCTGTGGTGGAGCAAGAGACCTCCATCTTCAAAGAGCACTTTGTCCCCCCGGAGCTCAGCATCTGGGACTACTTTATCGCAAAGGTACCGTAGTAGTGTACACTTCCAGGTTCTTAGTTGACTTAAAGACCCAGTCATTCAGCTCATTCTAACATGTATGTACAGTTGAAGTCGGAAGTTTACATACACTTAGGTTGGAGTCAGTAAAGCTCATTTTTCAACCACTCCACAAATTTCTTGTTATTAACAAACTATAGTTTTGCCAAGTCGGTTAGGACATCTACTTTGTGCATGACACAAGTAATTTTTCCAACAGTTGTTTACAGACAGATTATTTCACTTATAATTCACTGTATCACAATTCCAGTGGGTCAGAAGTTAACATACACTAAGTTGACTGTGCCTTTAAACAGCTTGGAAAATTCCAGAAAATTATGTCATGGCTTTATAAGCATCTGATAGGCTCATTGACATCATTTGAGTCAATTGGAAGTTTACCTGGTGGATGTATTTCAAGGCCTACCTTCAAACCCAGTGCCTCTTTGCTTGACATCATGAGAAAATCAAAAGAAATCAGCCAGGACCTCAGAAAAACAATTGTAGACCTCCACAAGTCTGGTTCATCCTTGGGAGCAATTTCCAAACGCCTGAAGGTACCACGTTCATCTGTACAAACAATAGTACACAAGTATAAACACCATGGGACCACGCAGCTGTCATACCGCTCAGGAAGGAGATGCGTTCTGTCTCCTAGAGATGAACGTACTTTGGTGCGAAAAGTGAAAATCAATCCCAGAAAAACAGCAAAGGACCGTGTGAAGATGCTGGAGGAAACGGGTACAAAAGTATCTATATCCACAGTAAAACGAGTCCTATATCGACATAACCTGAAAGGCCGTTCAGCAAGGAAGAAGCCACTGCTCCAAAACCGCCATATAAAAAGCCAGACTATGGTTTGCAACTGCACATGGTGACAAAGATCGTACTTTTTGGAGAAATGTCCTCTGGTCTGATGAAACAAAAATAGAACTGTTTGGCCATCATGACCATTGTTATGTTTGGAGGAAAATGGGAGAGGCTTGCAAGCTGAAGAACACCATCCCAACCGTGAAGCACGGGGGTGGCAGCATCATGTTGTGGGGGTGCATTGCTGCCGGAGGGACTGGTGCACTTCACAAAATAGATGGCATCATGAGGGAGGAAAATTATATGGATATATTGAAGCAACATCTCAAGACATCAGTCAGGAAGTTAAAGCTTGGTCACAAATGAGTCTTCCAAATGGACAATGAACCCAAGCATACTTCCAAAGTTGTGGCAAAATGGCTTAAGGACAACAAAGTCAAGTTTATTGGAGTGTCCATCACAAAGCCCAAACCTCAATCCTATAGAAAAAATTGTGGGCAGAACTGAAAAAGCGTGTGCGAGCAAGGAGGCCTACAAACCTGACTCAGTTACACCAGCTCTGTCAGGAGGAATGGGCCAGAATTCACCCAACTTATTGTGGGAAGCTTGTGGAAGGCTACCCAAAACATTTGATCCAAGTTAAACTATTTAAAGGCTATGCTTACTAACACTTATTGAGTACATGTAAACTTCTGACCCACTGGGAATGTGATGAAAGAAATAAAAGCTGAAATAAACATTCTCTCTACTATTATTCTGACATTTCACATTCTTAAAATAAAGTGGTGATCCTAACTGACCTAAAACCGGGAATGTTTACTAGGATTAAATGTCAGGAATTGTGAAAAACTGAGTTTAAATGTACTTGGCTAAGGTGTATGTAAACTTCTGACTTCAACTGTATGTGTGTGTTTATAGTGTTTTCTCCTCCCACAGCCTTTCCTCCCTCCGTCAGAGAGCAGGGTGGAGTACGACTCGGAGGAGAGCCAGGGCAGTCAGGACGAGGATGATGATGATGATGAAGACGAGTTTGGAGACTTTGACCCCAACTCTCCTAGCCGAGAACATTCCAATCCCAACTCCTACAGGTACAGTCGGTGGGCAGCAGTATCAAAGCAAATGGACGTTACTCTTGTCAGTGATGGTTGGACATAACAATGGTGATTTCTCTGTGTGTGTGTGTCCAGTTGGTGTCTGATGCGCCTGGCCATGGTCCAGCTGGTCCTAGGCAACCTGAAGTCATTCTACCCCATGGCAGGACATGACCTACTAGGTACCGTACACTAACGACAACTAGCCTACACAACCACTGGACTAATGTCTATTTGTGGAGACAATTTTAGTTGGAAGCATTAGGGCTTGTGAAGTCCAAACT
Organism: Salvelinus namaycush; assembly: GCF_016432855.1. Classification (NCBI taxonomy): domain Eukaryota; kingdom Metazoa; phylum Chordata; class Actinopteri; order Salmoniformes; family Salmonidae; genus Salvelinus; species Salvelinus namaycush. The sequence continues at coordinate 9,047,633 of NC_052307.1, forward strand.
AAGAGAGGGATTCTGTGATATTGAACTATACTCCCTTTTAGATAACTGCCTGCACTTTTTGTGAAGTCTCACGCCTCTGAATGTACTGTTGTTAATGTCACCTAGTGTTTGTGTCTCTCTAAGATCTACCTGTGGGCTCTCCTCTGTGTCACGCGGTGCTGAAGACCCTCCAGCGCTGGGAGCAGGTGTTGCTGAAGAGGCTGGAAATCTTCGGGGGGCCGCCCTCCAAGTACATCTCCACACACCCTCTGGACGAGACGGCTGCCTCGGGCCCCGCCATCCTCAGACACAAAGCCCTGTTTGAGCCCTCCAACACACCTTTCAGGTGAGCTCCAAACAGGAATTCTCTGTATATTGATATGTTTGCCATAACATTCTGTAAATCAGTGGTCACCAACCGGTCAATTGCATTCGACTGTTTGATCATCAAGGCGCATTCCTAGTCGATCATCAAGGCGCATTCCTAGTCGATCATCAAGGCGCATTCCTAGTCGATCATCAAGGCGCATTCCTAGTCGATCATCAAGGCGCATTCCTAGTCGATCATCAAGGCGCATTCCTAGTCGATCATCAAGGCGCATTCCTAGTCGATCATCAAGGCGCATTCCTAGTCGATCATCAAGGCGCATTCCTAGTCGATCATCAAGGCGCATTCCTAGTCGATCATCAAGGCGCATTCCTAGTCGATCATCAAGGCGCATTCCTAGTCGATCATCAAGGCGCATTCCTAGTCGATCATCAAGGCGCATTCCTAGTCGATCATCAAGGCGCATTCCTAGTCGATCATCAAGGCGCATTCCTAGTCGATCATCAAGGCATTTCTGTAGAAAAGCCAAAGATGCTGGTCCCCTGATCAGAGGTTACATGCCACGTCATCGAATGACAGATTACTATAACATATGATGTGGTTAGCTGATATGTAAAATACCTGTCCAGGTGTTATAAGATCTGGCAGGCATCAGCAACGCCTGGGCAGAGGAACACGCACAAAGCCTTGCGCGCTATTTTTTTTTGTTCTATTCGTCTTGCGAGATTGATGGTAGGTGCACTTGATTCAGAGGCCCTCCGCGCTAGGTAGGCGAAGTTTTCCCATTTTGAACAATTTCATTTGTCTAAAGGGACAAACTCTGCCTACCAGATGGACCAGGAGAGCTAAATCAAGTGCGCCTACTGTTCTGGCCAGTCGGATAGCTCAAAATACCATGCCTACAGCTTTCACGACCCAACAGTAGAGTTTGATACTAGCTTACGTGAGATCTCATAACTTTTAAAACCATGACCAGAGAGAGACTGTCAAACAATACAGCAAAGAGCTGCTGTTTTTATGAGTGACTTCATGTTTACGTTTTTTATTCAACACTGTTAACACTGTTTTTACAAAACATAAAACGTGTTTCTCGCTACTTCCAATCACGCTACAACCAGCGCTGCAGCTGCAGTACATGAGTAGCCAAGTGTATCGATAGGCCAGAATTTGTATTATTAGCAGCTCGTCGTGTATATTTTAATATCAAGGGATATTTCACTTTCTCTGATCATAGGAACAACATGAATTTGTGCATGAGACAGAAATAATGTGGTGTGTCTCAAGTTGGGCCGTCAGGTGGAAGACAGTGTCTCCTCTCTCTGGTCAGTTTCACCAGAGAAAAAGAGAGGACAGTGAGAGATGGACCCTCTGCTTCTCTCTCTCACCACAGAGACTGACTATCAGTCCAGTAATTATTTCAATTTATTCTCAGCTGTGCCTCCCAACTGATACAACAAATGATCTAATTTGTTATAAAAGATTGAGTTTTAAAATATAATATGGTCTGAGAAGAACAATATTGGCAGGCCAAGCATAGTCAATATGCTGTGATAATTTATCAGTCCTACTGCACAAAACTTTCCTACAGAACTGTTTTTATTAAGTTAATGTTGCATATGCGCATTACAAGTCCTTTTTTAAAGTGTCAGATCTAGGCTTGCTTTTTGACATCGAAAGTGATCTTGACTCCGAAAAGGTTAGTGACCACTGCTGTAAATGTAGGTTTTCGGTACACTCTGATATGATCCACACAACGTCATAAATGCCTTTTTGTAAGTGAGCTGTATAACCGAGGGGAGTATTGTGTGGCTACAGGTCCAGTCACCACTCTGCCCTGCCTGTGAAGAGGCTGTGGCAGTACCTGGTCAAACAGGAAGAGGTGCAGGAAACGTTCATCCGCAATATTTTCACCAAGAAACGAGACCAAAACGAGGTAGCTACCGCTCCACTTCACCCACCCACAGCATGCAGACAGCTGAGCAGTCTGAGCACTGACACATTGCATACTGTCACTAAATAACATCTCCCATTTGAATAATACCTAAAACATAATTTCTAGTCCCAGAGAGAGTCATTAACTTTTTCTATCCCTGTTGACACATTTGTGCTTTTGTTTTGCATGGTTCCTGTACTTATATCCTAATTGCCTTTTACTTTATGGATTTCTGGTGAATAATATTGTTCTTAAACTCTGATAATTAACCGTCTAATTCTAGATTGTGTTTCCTGTTGACTCTGCATGATTCATCACATTGTTTTGTCTGATGTCTTGGGGGCTTCTCAAATAATTAAGTCGGTTGAGGACCACAATGAAAATGACAAATGTTCAGGGATGGAGGAGCCTAGCTGTAACCAGGTACTGCTTTGGATAATTTTGGTGGTGGGGATTTATGGGTTGTAATTATCATGTTCATTGACCAGTAAAATCATTTGGTTTTTTCCCCTGTTTTTAATTGACACCTGTGTTTTACGCTGGGAAAATGTCATCTATTTCCGCGTCCACTTCCATGTCCGCGTTTTCTGTTTTTAACTGGACTTCAAGATTATATCATGGAATTCATAAAAACATGGTCATAGTTTTGATATCTTCACTATTATTCTACAATGTAGAAAATACCAGTCAAACATTTGGACACACCTACTCATTCAAGGGTTTTTCTTTATTTTTACTATTTTCTACATTGTAGAATAGTAGTGACGATATCAGAACTATGAAATAACACATATGGACTCATGGAGTAACCAAAAAAGTGTTAAATCAAAATATATTTTATATAGCCACCCTTTGCCTTGGACAGCTTTGCACACTCTAGGCACACTCAACCAGCTTCACCTGGAATGCTTGAAGGAGTTCCCTCAAATGTTAAGCACTTCTTGGCTGCTTTGCCTTCATTCAGCTATCCAACTCATCCCAAACCATCTCAATTGGGTTGAGGTAGGGTGATTGTGTAGGCCAAGTCATCTGATGCAGCACTCCATCACTCTCCTTCTTGGTCAAATAGCCCTTACACAGTCTGGAGGTGTGTGGGGTCATTGTCCTGTTGAAAAACAAATGATAGTCCCACTAAGCGCAAACCAGATGGGATGGCGTATAGCTGCAGGATGCTGTGGTAGCCATGCTGGTTAAGTGTGCCTTGAATTCTAAATAAATCAGACAGTGTCACCAGCAAAGCACCATCACACCTCCTCCTCCATGCTTCACGGTGGGAACCACACATGCAGAGATCATCTGTTCACCTACACTGTGTCTCACAAAGACACGGTGGTTGGAACCAAAAATCTCAAATTTGGACTCATCAGACCAAAGGACAGATTTCCACCGGTCTAATATCCATTGCTCGTGTTTCTTGGCCCAAGCAAGTCTCTTCTTCTAATTGGTGTCTTTTAGTAGTGGTTTCTTTGCAGCAATTCGACCATGAAGGCCTGATTCATGCAGACTCCTCTGAACAGTTGATGTTGAGATGTGTTGAACTCTGTGAAGCATTTATTTGGGCTGCAATTTCTGAGGCTGGTAACTCTAATGAACTTATCCTCTGCAGCAGAGATAATTCTGGATCTTCCTTTCCTGTGGTGGTCCTCATGAGCCAGTTTCATCATAACGCTTGATGGTTTTTGTGACTGCAAATTTTCCGCATTGATTGACCTTGATGTCTTAAAGTAATGATGGACTGTTTCTCTTTGCTTATTTAATATGTTCTCGCCATAATATGGACTTGGTCTTTTACCGAATAGGGCTATCTTCTGTATACCAACCCTACCTTGTCACAACTCAACTGATTGGCTCAAACACATTAAGAAGGAAAGAAATTCCACAAATTAACTTTTAAAAAGGCACACCTGTTAATTGAAATGCATTCCAGGTGACTACCTCATGAAGCTTGTTGAGAGGATGCAAAGAGTGTGCAAAGCTGTCAATGCAAAGGGTGGCTACTTTAAAGAATCTTAAATCAATCAAAATATAATTTGTATTTAACACTTTTTTTGGTTACTACATGATTCCATATGTGTTATTTCATATTGTTGATGTATTTACTATTATTCTACAATGTAGAAAATAGTACAAATAAAGAGAAACCCATGAGTTGGTGTGTCAACTTTTGACTGGCACTTTATTTATTTATATGTATGTATGTAAACTTAGCAAAAAAAGAAACGTCCTCTCACTGTCAAATGCGTTTATTTTCAGCAAACTTAACATGTGTAAGTATTTGTATGAACATAAGATTCAACAACTGAGACATAAACTGAACAAGTTCCACAGACATGTGACTAACAGAAATGGAATAATGTGTTCCTGAAAAAACGTATCAAAAGCAACAGTCAGTATCTGGTGTGGCCACCAGCTGCATTAAGTACTGCAGTGCATCTCCTCCTCATGGACTGCACCAGATTTGCCAGTTCTTGCTGTGAGATGTTACCCCATTCTTCCACAAGGCACCTGCAAGTTCCCGGACATTTCTGGGGGGAATGGCCCAAGACCTCACCCTCTGATCCAACAGGTCCCAGACGTGCTCAATGGGATTCAGATCCGGGCTCTTCGCTGGCCATGGCAGAACACTGACATTCCTGTCTTGCAGGAAATCACCCACAGAACGAGCAGTATGGCATTGTCATGCTGGAGGGTCATGTCAGGATGAGCCTGCAGGAAGAGTACCACATGAGGGAGGAGGATGTCTTCCCTGTAACGCACAGCGTTGAGACTGCCTGCAATGACAACAAGCTCAGTCCGATGACGCTGTGACACACCGCCCCAGACCATGACAGACCCTCCACCTCCAAATCGATCCAGAGTACAGGCCTCGGTGTAACGCTCATTCCTTCGACGATAAACGAGAATCCGACCATCACCCCTGGTGAGACAAAACCGCGACTCGTCAGTGATGAGCACTTTTTGCCAGTCCTGTCTGGTCCAGCGACGATGGGTTTGTGCCCATAGGCAACGTTGTTGCCGGTGATGTCTGGTGAGGACCTGCCTTACAACAGGCCTACAAGCCCTCAGTCCAGCCTCTCTCAGCCTATTGCGGACAGTCTGAGCACTGATGGAGGGATTGTGCGTTCCTGGTGTAACTCAGGCAGTTGTTGTTGCCATCCTGTACCTGTCCCGCAGGTGTGATGTTCGGATGTACCGCTCCTGTGCAGGTGTTGTTACACATGGTCTGCCACTGCAAGGACGATCAGCTGTCCATCCTGTCTCCCTGTAGCGCTGTCTTAGGCGTCTCACAGTACGGACATTGCAATTTATTGCCCTGGCCACAGCTGCATTCCTCATGCCTCCTTGCAGCATGCCTAAGGCACATTCACGCAGGGACCCTGGGCATCTTTCTTTTGTTGTTTTCCAGAGTCAGTAGAAAGGCCTCTATAGTTCATAAGTGTGACCTTAATTGCCTACCGTCTGTAAGCTGTTGGTGTCTTAACGACCGTTCCACATGTGCATGTTCATTAATTGTTTATGGTTCATTGAACAAGCATGGGAAACAGTGTTTAAACCCTTTACAATGAAGATCTGTGAAGTTATTTGGATTTTTACGAATTATCTTTGAAAGACAGGGTCCTGAAAAAGGAACGTTTCTTTTTTTGCTGAGTTTATGTATCACTCACTTACACACACACACACACACACATACACACACACACATACACATACACAGTGCCTTCTGAAAGTATTCAGACCCATTGACTTTTTACTCATTGTAAGTTACAGCCTTATTCTAAAATTGATTACATGTTTTATTTATTTTTATCAATCTACACACAATACTCCACAAGGGCAAAGCAAAAACAGGTTTTTAGAATTTATTACAAATAAAAAAACTATCACATTTACATAACTATTCAGACCCTTTACTCAGTACTTTGTTTGGCAGTGATTACGGCCTCAAGTCATCTTGGGTATGACGCTACTAGGTTTCCACACCTGTATTTGGGGACTTAATCCCATTCCTCTCTGCAGAGCCTCTCAAGCTCTGTCAGGTTGGATGGGGAGCGTCACTGAACAGCTATTTTCAGGTCTCTCCAGAGATGTTCAAGTCCGGCCTCTGGCTGGGCCACTCAAAGACATTCAGAGACTTGTCCCGAAGCCACAACTGCCTTATCTTTGCTGTGTGCTTAGGGTCGTTATTCTGTTGGAAGGTGAACCTTGGCTCCAGTCTGAGGTCCAGAGCGCTCTAGAGCAGGTTTTCATCAAGGATCTCTCTGTACTTTGCTCCGTTCATCTTTGCCTCAATCCTGACTAGTGTCACTGCCGCTGAAAAACATCCCCACTGCATGATGCTGCCTGCATGATGCTGCCTGAGGAGTGGCTTCCGTCTGGCCACTCTACCATAAAGGCCTGATTGGTGGAGTGCTGCAAAGATGGTTGTCCTGGAAGGTTCTCCCATCTCCACAGAGAAACTCTAGAGCTCTGTCAGAGTGACCATCGGGTTAAAACAAAAATAATAATTACATTTAACCATCATATAACTAGGCAAGTTAAGGACAAATTCTTATTTACAATGACGGCCTACCCCGGCCAAACCTGGACAACGCTGGATCTATTGGCACCACCCTATGGGACTCCCAATCATGGCCAGATGTGATACAGCCTGGATTCTAACCAGGGACTGTAGTGACACCTCTAGCACTGAGATGCAGTGCCTTAGACCGCTGCGCTACTTGGTCACCTACCTTACCAACGCCCTTCTCCCCCGATTGCGCAGTTTTCCTAGAGCTGGCCGCCCAGTCAGAGTCTTGGTGGTTTAAGAATGATGGAGGCCACTGTGTTCTTGGGGACCTTTTAATGCGGCAGACATTTTTTGGTATCCTTCCCCAGATCTGTGCCTCGACACAATCCTGTCTCGGAGCGCTACAGACAATTCCTTCGACCTCATGGCTTGGTTTTTGCTCTGACATGCACTGTCAACTGTGGGACCTTATATAGGCAGGTGTGTGCATTTCAAACTTTCTTATGTACATGTAATATTTTATTTTTAATACATTTGCAAACATTTCTAAACAGTTTTTTACTTTGTCATTATGGGGTATTGTGTGTAGATTGATGAGGAAAAAACAATTTAATACATTTTAGAATAAGGCTGTAACATAACAAAATGTGGAAAAAGTCTAGGGGTCTGAATACTTTCCAGATGCATTGTATATCAAATTAGATTAGTGAATTAATTTACTTCAACCTAATGCATTTTATGAAGGTTTTACATTGCATTTTGTGCATTTTGCACTTGAAGTCCATTTAAAAAACGGAACAAATAAAATACGGAAGTGAATGTCACTTTCCCAGCGCATTATTCATTTGGCAAATTTCCCAAGTTGTTTGAAATAATTGAACCAATTAGTTAAGCAATTTGGCTCATTTCAAAAAGCTGCATTGGTTTTATTGAAATCTTGTTAGCATGAGCTCACGAGTTGAATCACAAATGCATGTGCATTGCTTTCATTAGGCAATCTGAGATTTGTATGAATTTTGTAATGGACAGCTTCATAAAGAATCAAACAATGTTTATACTGTCATGGTATAGAGCTACATGAAGGACATTGCCATGCTTTTATCTGAATGTTATACAGTAGACTAGATCTAAGACAACATTCACTATATATACGGTCTTGAGGGTATATGGTGTGATTTTACTTAATAGAACCATAAATAACACTTTCAGAATTATTGAACGGTAAAATAATGACAAAATGCATGCTCTGTGATAAAGTCTTTTCCTAGTCTATACAGTGATTAGGTTGCAATAGTTTGTCATTAACTAATTCCACAGAATGTGCAGAGGAGAATAAGACTGTCATTAAGTACAATAGGTTCTGATTAGCAGGCCCAGAGTGTCACGTTGAATGTTCGTCAGGTTAAGATTAAGTACTATGTGAAAATGGCAAGTCACCATATTTAGATTTCATAGTCAAGCCGAACACTCTCTGAGAGGAAATGTGGTATTTACCATTTAAATAATTGTGATGTAGAATGTAATTCAACCTAATGTTCTGTGAAAGCCTCCGTTCGGCATCTCGTGTCAATACACCCCTTTTATATTATACAATAAGACGCCCATCGCAGTGGGTTGTGCTGAGCCTCATGTGCTGAGTATTGTCTCTAGAGGTTGAAAATGGCACTAATCCTGATAACTGTGGGTTCTTGATGCTCTAGTCTCCCACCCTGTAGCCCTGAGGCAAGGCTCTGTTAGAGATACACACCCTCCTACTGCAGACAGGCATGCGTCGTCCATTCATCTCCCACCACTTCCTTTAGGTCACACTGAAATGATTCAGACGGGCAGAGACTGTATAATGATTCAGACATGCAGAGACTGTGTAATGATTCATGCGTTGCTCTACAGAGCGAGGCAGATCTGGGCTACCCAGGAGGCAAGGCCCGGATCATCCACAAGGACTCGGACATCATTACCGCCTTCGCCATCAACAAGGTACTACGCATGTTCTCCACAGGAGACGTCTGTTCTAAACATGTTCTCCACAGGAGACGTCTGTTCTACGCATGTTCTCCACAGGAGACGTCTGTTCTAAACATGTTCTCCACAGGAGACGTCTGTTCTACGCATGTTCTCCACAGGAGACGTCTGTTCTAAACATGTTCTCCACAGGAGACGTCTGTTCTAAACATGTTCTCCACAGGAGACGTCTGTTCTACGCATGTTCTCCACAGGAGACGTCTGTTCTAAGCATGTTCTCCGCAGGAGACGTCTGTTCTAAACATGTTCTCCGCAGGAGACGTCTGTTCTAAACATGTTCTCCGCAGGAGACGTCTGTTCTAAACATGTTCTCCGCAGGAGACGTCTGTTCTAAACATGTTCTCCGCAGGAGACGTCTGTTCTAAACATGTTCTCCGCAGGAGACGTCTGTTCTAAACATGTTCTCCGCAGGAGACGTCTGTTCTAAACATGTTCTCCGCAGGAGACGTCTGTTCTAAACATGTTCTCCGCAGGAGACGTCTGTTCTAAACATGTTCTCCGCAGGAGACGTCTGTTCTAAACATGTTCTCCGCAGGAGACGTCTGTTCTAAACATGTTCTCCGCAGGAGACGTCTGTTCTAAACATGTTCTCCGCAGGAGACGTCTGTTCTAAACATGTTCTCCGCAGGAGACGTCTGTTCTAAACATGTTCTCCGCAGGAGACGTCTGTTCTAAACATGTTCTCCGCAGGAGACGTCTGTTCTAAACATGTTCTCCGCAGGAGACGTCTGTTCTAAACATGTTCTCCGCAGGAGACGTCTGTTCTAAACATGTTCTCCGCAGGAGACGTCTGTTCTAAACATGTTCTCCGCAGGAGACGTCTGTTCTAAACATGTTCTCCGCAGGAGACGTCTGTTCTACGCATGTTCTCCGCAGGAGACGTCTGTTCTACGCATGTTCTCCGCAGGAGACGTCTGTTCTCATCTGCGTCGTTATGTTAGACTAGCAAGGTGTCACATTGGCTCAATAGGCTGTGTGAAGTGGAAGGACTGATTTGGATTTCTATCTATTCTCTCTCGCTCCTCTTTCTCTATTCTCTCTGTGTCCCAGGCTAATCGGAACTGCTTAGTCATGGCCTCCACTCATGACATCCAGGAGCTGGACGTGTCCTCCATCTTGGCCACTCAGATTCTGACGTGGATCGACGACGATACCGAGGCCGAGGCCAAAGGGTGAGCCCGGATCTCAATTACCCAAACAAGAAAATAGTGTCTTCTGGAGTTGTGTAGGAACTTTGAGTGTCCCTCTGTGTCCCTACCTGTGATTTGGCTGCTGAATACCTCCTATTGACCATATCAGAGATGTTCAGATTGGCAAGAAGTAAAAGCCTCAAGCTTAGCTCTTGGATGCAGTCAGCACTGTGTTAATACTGTTCTGTCTGGGAGTGTCCTCTCAAACTCTTCTCTCTCTCACACTCTCACACTAGTGATGACTTTCTGGTGATCCAGGCCCGGGATGACTTCAACACCCTCCACGGCACCACCCCCTACACCCACAGCAGCCTAGGGACGCCCATCAACATGCCCTGGCTCGGGGGCCTGCAGACGGGGAGAGGCGCTGCCGTGGTGAGACCGATAGAGCTTTTACTGCGGTTCCTTTTCTTTTTTTTGCCACTGATATTGAGCACAATGCAGTACATTCTACTAGCATGTCTTGTCGAGTATCTTGTCCTTTTATTTCCTGGTGTAGCTCATCAAAAGGAACATCAACAACGTGAGAAGGATGACCTCCCACCCAACCTTGCCTTACTGTAAGTAGATGTGACTTCTTTCCTGCTTCTATACAATGACTGAAACTGCCACACATGCTAGCTATGTGTGTACCATGTCTATTTTGTTTAGTCCTTGATGTTATCATCCTTACCTTGTGCTAATATTCCAAGAATATACACAAGGCCTTTTATTGTCAATACTACATTGGGATTGGAGAATCCTATTGTTGTGGTTTTGATTACCAAGTCCCTCCCTCCCTCCCTCAGACTTAACAGGAGCACAGGACGGAAGTGTCCGGATGTTTGAGTGGGGCCACTCTCAGCAGATCATCTGCTTCCGAAGTCCAGGCAATTCCAGAGTCACACGGATACGATTCAACCACCAAGGAAACAAGGTGACTACATTTTCCTTCCCTAATTGCGCCCTATTCCCCATTTCCCTTTATAGTGCACTACTTTTGACCAGGGCTCATAAGAATCTGGTCAAAAGTAGTGCACTGTTAAGTGAATAGGGTGCCACTTGGAACGCATGCTTAGTTTACATCAAATTATTCACCGAGTAACGTTTTCCCCGCCCAACTCAGTCCCTCAACAACATGGCTACTGCTGAGGAATGATGTAGTTGCTGGACATTACATTTACTCCCTATTTGAATTATCTTCCTAATATGGTCATCTCTTGGCTGTAGTTTGGTATCGTTGACGCTGACGGAGCCCTACGTCTATGGCAGACCAATACGACTGGGAACACCCCTAAACCCTACCTGGTAGGAACAAAGCACTCGTCTGTCTCTGTCTACATGTAACTGCCAAAATAAAGGAAACACTTGAGTAAATGAGAGAAACAAAGTATATTGAAAGCAGGTGCTTCAACACAGGTGTGGTTCCTGAGTTAATTAAGCAATTAACATCCCATCATGCTTAGGGTCATGTATAAAAATGATGGGCAGAATGACAAATCCCCCATCCACACGGCAAGGCTGGTCACTGAATGGTTTGATGAGCATAAAAACGATGTAAACCATATGCCATGGCCGTTTCAGTCACCAGATCTCAATCCAATTGAACTCTTATCGGAGACTGGAGCGGCGCCTGAGACAGCATTTTCCAACATAATTTGTTGCGGAAGAATGGTGTCTCAACCCTCCAATAGAGTTCCAGACATTTGTAGAATCTATCCCAAGATGCATTGAAGCTGTTCTGGCGGCTAGTGGTGGCCCAACGCCCTATTAAGATGCTGTATGTTGGTGTTTCCTTTATTTTGGCAGTTAGCTGTGCCTCCTACTGTCTGGTAGCGTTGTTGTTATTTGTTGTTGTTATTTACTGGTGATGCTCTTCCCTCCACAGACATTGCAGTGCCATAATAAGACGGCTCACGACTTTGTGTTCGTGGGCTCATCCTCCCTCATAGCCACAGCAGGGCTGTCAACAGACAACAGGTACACTTCGTAGCCCTGCTTCGTAGCCCTGCTACAGAGCCATGCGATCAAACCTCTCAATCACTTCACTGGGGAACAAATGGGCTGATGTTATAGAGTGCCTGTTTCAGTTTTTTTTGTTTGCGCTTTGTTTTGTCTCCATAGGAATGTGTGTCTTTGGGATACATTGGTGAATCCAATGAACAGTCTAGTGCACGGTGAGTCCTCCACAACACTATTAACAGTCTAGTGCACGGTGAGTCCTCCACAACACTATTAATAGTCTAGTGCACGGTGAGTCCTCCACAACACTATTAACAGTCTAGTGCACGGTGAGTCCTCCACAACACTATTAACAGTCTAGTGCACGGTGAGTCCTCCACAACACTATTAACAGTCTAGTGCACGGTGAGTCCTCCACAACACTATTAACAGTCTAGTGCACGGTGAGTCCTCCACAACACTATTAACAGTCTAGTGCACGGTGAGTCCTCCACAACACTATTAACAGTCTAGTGCACGGTGAGTCCTCCACAACACTATTAACAGTCTAGTGCACGGTGAGTCCTCCACAACACTATTAACAGTCTAGTGCACGGTGAGTCCTCCACAACACTATTAACAGTCTAGTGCACGGTGAGTCCTCCAACACTATTAACAGCCTAGTGCACGGTGAGTCCTCCACAACACTATTAACAGTCTAGTGCACGGTGAGTCCTCCAACACTATTAACAGTCTAGTGCACGGTGAGTCCTCCACAACACTATTAACAGTCTAGTGCACGGTGAGTCCTCCACAACACTATTAACAGTCTAGTGCACGGTGAGTCCTCCAACACTATTAACAGTCTAGTGCACGGTGAGTCCTCCAACACTATTAACAGTCTAGTGCACGGTGAGTCCTCCACAACACTATTAACAGTCTAGTGCACGGTGAGTCCTCCACAACACTATTAACAGTCTAGTGCACGGTGAGTCCTCCACAACACTATTAACAGTCTAGTGCACGGTGAGTCCTCCACAACACTATTAACAGTCTAGTGCACGGTGAGTCCTCCACAACACTATTAACAGCCTAGTGCACGGTGAGTCCTCCACAACACTATTAACAGTCTAGTGCACGGTGAGTCCTCCACAACACTATTAACAGTCTAGTGCACGGTGAGTCCTCCACAACACTATTAACAGTCTAGTGCACGGTGAGTCCTCCACAACACTATTAACAGTCTAGTGCACGGTGAGTCCTCCAACACTATTAACAGTCTAGTGCACGGTGAGTCCTCCACAACACTATTAACAGTCTAGTGCACGGTGAGTCCTCCACAACACTATTAACAGTCTAGTGCACGGTGAGTCCTCCACAACACTATTAACAGTCTAGTGCACGGTGAGTCCTCCACAACACTATTAACAGTCTAGTGCACGGTGAGTCCTCCACAACACTATTAACAGTCTAGTGCACGGTGAGTCCTCCACAACACTATTAACAGTCTAGTGCACGGTGAGTCCTCCACAACACTATTAACAGTCTAGTGCACGGTGAGTCCTCCACAACACTATTAACAGTCTAGTGCACGGTGAGTCCTCCACAACACTATTAACAGTCTAGTGCACGGTGAGTCCTCCACAACACTATTAACAGTCTAGTGCACGGTGAGTCCTCCACAACACTATTAACAGTCTAGTGCACGGTGAGTCCTCCACAACACTATTAACAGTCTAGTGCACGGTGAGTCCTCCACAACACTATTAAGTCTAGTGCACGGTGAGTCCTCCACAACACTATTAACAGTCTAGTGCACGGTGAGTCCTCCACAACACTATTAACAGTCTAGTGCACGGTGAGTCCTCCACAACACTATTAACAGTCTAGTGCACGGTGAGTCCTCCAACACTATTAACAGTCTAGTGCACGGTGAGTCCTCCACAACACTATTAACAGTCTAGTGCACGGTGAGTCCTCCACAACACTATTAACAGTCTAGTGCACGGTGAGTCCTCCAACACTATTAACAGTCTAGTGCACGGTGAGTCCTCCACAACACTATTAACAGTCTAGTGCACGGTGAGTCCTCCACAACACTATTAACAGTCTAGTGCACGGTGAGTCCTCCAACACTATTAACAGTCTAGTGCACGGTGAGTCCTCCACAACACTATTAACAGTCTAGTGCACGGTGAGTCCTCCACAACACTATTAACAGTCTAGTGCACGGTGAGTCCTCCACAACACTATTAACAGTCTAGTGCACGGTGAGTCCTCCAACACTATTAACAGTCTAGTGCACGGTGAGTCCTCCACAACACTATTAACAGTCTAGTGCACGGTGAGTCCTCCACAACACTATTAACAGTCTAGTGCACGGTGAGTCCTCCACAACACTATTAACAGTCTAGTGCACGGTGAGTCCTCCACAACACTATTAACAGTCTAGTGCACGGTGAGTCCTCCACAACACTATTAACAGTCTAGTGCACGGTGAGTCCTCCACAACACTATTAACAGTCTAGTGCACGGTGAGTCCTCCACAACACTATTAACAGTCTAGTGCACGGTGAGTCCTCCACAACACTATTAACAGCCTAGTGCACGGTGAGTCCTCCACAACACTATTAACAGCCTAGTGCACGGTGAGTCCTCCACAACACTATTAACAGTCTAGTGCACGGTGAGTCCTCCACAACACTATTAACAGTCTAGTGCACGGTGAGTCCTCCACAACACTATTAACAGTCTAGTGCACGGTGAGTCCTCCACAACACTATTAACAGTCTAGTGCACGGTGAGTCCTCCAACACTATTAACAGCCTAGTGCACGGTGAGTCCTCCACAACACTATTAACAGTCTAGTGCACGGTGAGTCCTCCACAACACTATTAACAGTCTAGTGCACGGTGAGTCCTCCACAACACTATTAACAGTCTAGTGCACGGTGAGTCCTCCACAACACTATTAACAGTCTAGTGCACGGTGAGTCCTCCACAACACTATTAACAGTCTAGTGCACGGTGAGTCCTCCACAACACTATTAACAGTCTAGTGCACGGTGAGTCCTCCACAACACTATTAACAGTCTAGTGCACGGTGAGTCCTCCACAACACTATTAACAGTCTAGTGCACGGTGAGTCCTCCACAACACTATTAACAGTCTAGTGCACGGTGAGTCCTCCACAACACTATTAACAGTCTAGTGCACGGTGAGTCCTCCACAACACTATTAACAGTCTAGTGCACGGTGAGTCCTCCAACACTATTAACAGCCTAGTGCACGGTGAGTCCTCCACAACACTATTAACAGTCTAGTGCACGGTGAGTCCTCCAACACTATTAACAGCCTAGTGCACGGAGAGTCCTCCACAACACTATTAACAGTCTAGTGCACGGTGAGTCCTCCAACACTATTAACAGTCTAGTGCACGGTGAGTCCTCCACAACACTATTAACAGTCTAGTGCACGGTGAGTCCTCCAACACTATTAACAGCCTAGTGCACGGTGAGTCCTCCACAACACTATTAACAGTCTAGTGCACGGTGAGTCCTCCAACACTATTAACAGTCTAGTGCACGGTGAGTCCTCCAACACTATTAACAGCCTAGTGCACGGTGAGTCCTCCACAACACTATTAACAGTCTAGTGCACGGTGAGTCCTCCAACACTATTAACAGTCTAGTGCACGGTGAGTCCTCCACAACACTATTAACAGTCTAGTGCACGGTGAGTCCTCCACAACACTATTAACAGTCTAGTGCACGGTGAGTCCTCCACAACACTATTAACAGTCTAGTGCACGGTGAGTCCTCCACAACACTATTAACAGTCTAGTGCACGGTGAGTCCTCCAACACTATTAACAGCCTAGTGCACGGTGAGTCCTCCACAACACTATTAACAGTCTAGTGCACGGTGAGTCCTCCAACACTATTAACAGTCTAGTGCACGGTGAGTCCTCCACAACACTATTAACAGTCTAGTGCACGGTGAGTCCTCCACAACACTATTAACAGTCTAGTGCACGGTGAGTCCTCCACAACACTATTAACAGTCTAGTGCACGGTGAGTCCTCCACAACACTATTAACAGTCTAGTGCACGGTGAGTCCTCCACAACACTATTAACAGTCTAGTGCACGGTGAGTCCTCCACAACACTATTAACAGCCTAGTGCACGGTGAGTCCTCCACAACACTATTAACAGTCTAGTGCACGGTGAGTCCTCCACAACACTATTAACAGTCTAGTGCACGGTGAGTCCTCCACAACACTATTAACAGCCTAGTGCACGGTGAGTCCTCCACAACACTATTAACAGTCTAGTGCACGGTGAGTCCTCCACAACACTATTAACAGCCTAGTGCACGGTGAGTCCTCCAACACTATTAACAGTCTAGTGCACGGTGAGTCCTCCAACACTATTAACAGTCTAGTGCACGGTGAGTCCTCCAACACTGGCTCTTTCTATTGTAGCCAGTACATCATCAACAATAAGACAGAGTGGCCAAGTTAGCTACTTTTAAGTTGTTCCTATTTTGCCCCTCTCTCTGCAGCCTTTAGTTGTCATGAGTCGGGGGCCACGGTGCTGTCGCTGGCCCCCAGGCAGCAGCTGCTGATAACAGGTGGCAGGAAGGGCTGGATCAGCGTGCTGGAGCTCCCCCACAGGCACCAGCGCCAGAGCTTCCAGGCCCACGACTCCCCCGTCAAGGCGCTGGCTGTGGACCCCACCGAGGACAGCTTCATCAGCGGTTCTGCCGAGGGCAACATCAAGGTGCCCTCCCTCCCTCACTAGCCACATAGTCCCCTCGCATAGTCCCCCTCACTGCACCTGTTGCTTGTTTATTCTTTCCAGGTGACTGGGTTAGGATGGGTCAAAAACAACAGTTGTGGATCGGTATAGGGTGGGTTTATGGGTGTATTTTGGGAGGTTCAAGGGGAGTTGGGTGGTGGGAGCAGCCTATTAGAAAATCAGGATTACAATAGATATTTGGTTCCCCCCTGTATAGCATGTTAAAGATTTAAATCCATAAATCGTATGCAAGTATAACAAAAAGGTTACTTTGGCTCCAACCCTGACTGTGGCATGTTGTTGCAGGTGTGGAGCCTGTCCACGCAGTGCTTACTGCATCAGTTCCCCAACGAGCACGCTCGCCAGTCCCTGTTCCGGAATCTGGGCACGGGCGTGATGCAGATCGAGGTGGGCCCGGCCAACCACATCTTTTCGTGTGGGGCCGACGGTACCATGAAGATGAGGATTCTCCCTGACCGCTTCAGCGTCAACAATGGCAACCTGAAGAACGACGTCAAGTTCATAATTTAGCTAACTCAGCACAGCCTCAGCTTGTGGTTTACGTGACCAAGACTGCCTTTGTTTGCACAAGTTACTGCAAGATGAGTGTGGAGGGACTGACTGTCTGTCTGCACAAGGAGAGGACACTCAAAAACGGACGCAAGTGATCACTTTTCTAAGGCAATCATCATATTGGAATCTTACATGTCAAGATGAGTCGTGTAGAGATGAGATTATCTGTGCAGTGTATGATTTGGGATGTCAGGTGTTTCTACAGTGCTCTGCATCTATTTTAAGACTGTAAAATACTGACATCCCTGCTTGCTTGAGTTGTTAAGGCCAGTTGATATAAAGCACATTATCGAATCATAAGGAATTCGCTTTGTTTGCTCATAAATAAGGTAAAATGATATGCAGTGCATAGTTTAGATCCCAGAGAGCAAGCCAAGCCTTAAGTAGAATATTCTGTTTAGTATTGTTGTGGTCTAGATTCAAACAGTGGTGATGTGTCCTTATAAATCTTTAACTCATACTGGTACTGCACCCATCTCTCCTAGGTATTTAGTTTTGGTTGGACCTTGTGTGCAATTGACCAATCAAGTGATCATCTTATTGAGGTACACACGGCGCTTTAATAAGGACCCACTTATCAGGGGACACCAATATAATTGGTCTGTTCTTCCCCTTGATTATTTTAGACAGAATGCTGTAACTATCAAGAAGCTTATAGTAATACCACGTAAGTGCCCTTTCCTTTAGCCAATAAGAGAGAGAGCACTAATTTGAATGGGTGTCTTGAGTATGAAATAGTTTTATTCCAACACAGCACTTTCCTCCTCCCATCGCCAAATCAACCACAGATGCATAGATAAGTCACTTAAATTGTGGATTTACCTTTGCTAACATGAAATTGACTTCACAAACTGGTTAACTAGCTTGTCAGTTAGGATGCATTTAGACAACCAGCCCAATCACATCTGATATTTTCAGAGCTTATGATTGGCTTAAAAAAAATCTGAATTTGGCTGCCTTAGTGGGATACTTGTGTGGTTTGACAAATAGCTTTTTATTTTTACAAAATGCATTGCCTTCAGGAAATGACCTTATAAACTTATAGATTGAATCTAGGCCCATGTATATTGTGATATCGATTATTCCCAATAACTTCACCCCCTTGACATACTGTCACATAGCTGCTGTAGACAAATCTATATTTGGGGTATAAGCTGGAGAAAAGCTTTCTTGATAAAATAGTTATTGCATTCTGTAAATAGAACAAACTACACCTCACAACTTTACTGTGATGTTTTAGCAAGTTCTGCAAAATACCAGTAATATTTATGGATTGTGTTTTAAACAATACTGTCTGATCATGATGCAGAATTGGGTTTGTTTAATCACCTCCAGGGGCAGATGGTTAATATCATAAGAATCAAAGTTCATTGATATATGGTTAGAGCGTTGGGCCAGTAACCGAAAGGTTGCTGGTTCGAATCCCTGAGGTGAAAAATCGGTGTGCTCTCGAGCAAGGCACTAAATCCTAATTTCCTCCTGGGGTGCAGTACAACTATGGCTGTCCCTGTAAAACACATTTCACTGCATACTCATTGCAAAGTAATTTAATAAAATCTTTAATCAAGGCGGAGGAGATATACAAATTGCTTAGTGTAATATGCTATCGCAGACAAGGGATGAGTATTTAACTAGAACTATCATATACAATAGGGATTCCATGTTTTTCTTCCTTTACACTGTGAATATGCTCAGAAAGCTAATTTTATGAATATGTTGATTAAGTCAGATTTACAAGTGTAATATAATAAAGCAACTTAATGTACACTTGTCTGTTTGGAACCTTGATTAAAGTTTATCACTGTCAGAAGCCACATGATGAAAGTGCATTAGATTTATTAGAAATTAGTGTAGCATGTTGCACCATGCCAACACTATGGCTACAGTTTTATTTCATTAGGGTCACTTGAGAAAAAAAACAATGCCTAATCTGGGAGCACAAATGCAATTTTCATGAGAAGATGTAGCAGACAGGTTCTGCTAGCCTTTTCTTCATTGCCCTGGAATACAGCAAGCATCACCAGTTGTTCATGTACAGTTTGCCCCAGTAATTTATTTGCCCCATGCACCCATCATCTGACTTGACATTCAGAATTGCACATCAGCACTATCTTCTTAACCATCAAAGCTGTTGATGTTTAATAAACATCGCTATACATTTCATCAGCGTCAAAGTACAAATCATGATCTCAGTGTAAGGTGTCTATTAGTTGAAATAGCATTAAATCACTGGACAACTCGCATTTAGGTTGATGCATTGAAATCCAGGTCAAATTAGTGCAACAGAAGAGGTGCAATTTGAAAAACTCAGCGGATGGTGTTAAAACAATGACTTCTGCCATCTTTATGCACATCGGCAATTAATGCTGCTACCTCAGGTGAAACAAGTTAGATAACTGATTGAGTGGCTCAACCTCAAAGTTTGGCATAGTCTTTGAGGATCACCTCCAGCTTCTGGCTCAGCATGACGTTCCCTCGCACTTTCAGCTTGCCTGCAAAGAACGCCTGGAAGAACAAGTACAAGTCTCAGGTCACTGAGAAAAATATGTTCATAAGCTAAGGGCTTCCTGGAGCGACACTGAACAAAAATATAAAATGCAACAATTTAAAAAGATTAACAGTTCATAAGGAAATCAGTCAATTGAAATGAGGGCCTAATCCACAGGTGTCAAACTCATTCCACGGGGGGCCGAGTGTCTGCGGGTTTTCGCTCCTCCCTTGTACTTGATTGATGAATTAACATCACTAATTAGTTAGGAACTCCCCACACCTGGTTGTCTAGGGCTTTATTGAAAGGAAAAACCAAAAACCTGCAGACACTAGGCCCTCCGTGGAATGAGTTTGACACCCCTGGCCTAATCTATGGATTTCACATGACTGGGAATACAGATATGCATCAGTTGGTCAGATTTGTTGGTAGGGTCGGATCAGAAAACCAGTCAGTATCCAGTGTGATACCATTTGCCTCATGCAGCGCAACATCTCCTTCGCATAGTTGCTCAGGTTTGTGATTTGTGTGGCCTGAGGAATGTTGTCTCCTTCATTGGCATGTGTGAAGTTCATGGCTATTGGCGGGAACAGGAACACGCTGTCGTACACGTCGATCCAGAGCATTCCAAACAGGCTCAACGGTGACATGTCTGGGGAGTATGCAGGCCATGGAAGAACTGGGACATTTTCAGCTTCCAGGAATTGCGATGCTGAACTGTGCTTCTACACCTGCATTGCTTGCTGGTTGGGGTTTTAGGCTGGGTTTCTGTACAGCACTTCGAGATATTAGCTGATGTACGAAGGGCTATATAAAATAAACTTGATTGAAACTTGAACTGCAGTCAGGTCAAGACCCTGGTGAGGACGACGAGCACGCAGCTGAACTTCCCAGAGACGGTTTGTGCAGTAATTCTTCGGTTGTGCAAACCCACATTTTCCAGGTGGCGCGTCTCAGAACATCTCGCAGGTGAAGAAGCCAGATGTGGAAGTCCTGGGTTGGCGTGGTTTACACATGGTCTGCGATTGTGACATACTGCCAAATTCTCTAAAAATGACATTGAGGCAGCTTATGGTAGAGAAATGAACATTCAATTATCTTGCAACAGCTCTTTCCTGTAGGACTTTCAGGTAGTCAGCATGCTAATTGCACACTCCCTCAAGACATCTGTGGCATTGTGTTGTGTGAAACTGTACATTTGAGTGGCCTTTTATTTTCATGATCATGCTGTTTCCTCAGCTGCTTGATATGCCACACCTGTCAGGTGGATGGATTATCTTGGCAGAGGAGACATGCTCACTAACAGGGATGTCAACAAATTTGTGCACAATTGAGAGAAAAGCTTTTTGCGCATATGAAAAAATGTCTGGGATATTTTATTTCAGCACATGAAACCAACATGTCACATGTTGCGTTTATATTTTTGTTCTGTAGAAAAATCAGGGATGGGCAACTTTGATTGGGGTGGGAGCCACAAAAAAAAATCTGAACTCATGATGGGCTGCAGTGGCTCACAGGTCTGCATACCCACACAGGCAGTAAAAGGTAATCCTAGCCTTTTGGGGGCCCTAAGTGAAATGTTGTTGAGAAACTGCACCTTGTGTATTCTACCTCTCAACATAAAGTTGAGTTCCCTCCACCCCCCAACATTTTATTTTACAGAAATTGATCCGCGGGCCTACAAAAAGGAGGGCTGCCAGTTGTCCATCCCTGATCTAAAGTCACAAAACAATGAAAAGGTGAAATGTAGCTCATTCCTGCCAAGGAAACCCACTCTTACTGGGATGTACTTAGTTTAAAAAATAAATATAAAAAGCTTTGAAGTGTAAATGTGCTACACATTGGCAGTGCTCTCTGCTGAGTCATCTTCCAGCTTTCTACAGTGTCTCACAGATGTTGCCAGGCATGTAGGGGAGATGTTTATACCTTCTGAGGGTTCAGTTTTCCCTGCACTACTTCCATGAAGTCATCATCAGATACAGTGATGGTCACGTCGGTTTTGCCACTGTATGGGCCCTTGTGCAAGGCGCCAGCTCCAGTTTTCAAATCAATGGCTGGGGGAGAGCATAATGAAAATATGGTTTAGGCATTCACACTATGGGCCAGTTTCCCAGATCAAGTTTAATAGTAGACTAAAGTGCACAATGGTAATTCTCCATCGAGAATAATTTTTAGTCCAGGACTTGGCTTAAAATCAGGGCCCGGGGAGCGGGCCGCATAGGTTCAACATGACTGCATTGATTGACAGGAGTGCTTGGAAAGCAACAAGGGTTCACTTACTCCACTGGGCTGCAGTGTTTCCCCCCTTGGTGATCTCCCAGCCAAACACTGCATTGACCTTCTTCACCATCTCAGCCCCTAGGTCCTTAATGCGATGGCCGATCTCAGCAAACACCAGCTCACTCTTGAGTCCCCCTGCCTAGAAGGGTTCAAAACAGGAAAAACTAGTCAGAGGTCATTTCCACCTTTGTGTTTTTGCGTCACACATGAATAGTCTGACTGATGTACCTCAGGAAGAATTTGTGGGGAGCCATCTGCAGCAGCATGCAAGTCCACATAGGCACCTGACAAAACCACAGCACCGCTCTCTTTGACCTGAGGAATAAGACATAACCCAAATCAATTTAACATGGATATTCTGTATCGCATGGAAAGAGGTTACTGGACCTCATTTGGGTAATTCTTTCAATCTTAATGGATCACTATTAACCTCTAGCACAACCATGATAAAACTGCTTACTTTGCACTGAATGTGAATTCGGTTTCCTTCTTTCCACATCTCAGTCTGTAGGGACTGGCCTGGTAGCACTGGCTTTACAAAGCGAACCTGAAGGAACGGTAGGGACCAGGGAAAATTCTTTTTTTTTTAAAACAGCTGATTACATTTTCAATTCTAGACATTTAGCAGACACTCTTATCCAGAGTGACTTACAGTTAGAGCACCCATCTTAAGGTAGCTAGGTGAGACAACCACATCTCACAGTCATAAGTCAAACACTCCTCGATAAAGCAGCTATCAGTGATAGTCAAGAGACAAGTGTAAGAAAAGGTACGCGCAACGGTAGGGTGTTCTTATTTTTCTTAAGTGCCAAGCTCCAAAAAGATATAGGGAACTGTTAACATAGAATGGGCTTGGAACCTCTAACCCTGGCAATTTGACCGGTAAACTCATAGGTACACTTGCAATGGCTGCCTGGTTTCCATGGTAATGTAGAAAGTTAACTGATGTCGCTCATGCAATTTAATATATTTTTTGTAATGTCAGTTGAGCTGACTCAACAAATCACAGCACAGATTGATGGGTACACTCGCAACGGCCGCCAGTCCCCCCATTATGCCATCATTGACTTGAATGGAAACGGCCGTTCTATTCAGTCTATGACGTTACTGCCAAGATCGTGCTTCACCTTGATGGACTTGAATCTGGAGGCATCGTTGTTGGCATACTGCTTCAGCACATGCCTAGCTGCAAACCCAAAGGAGCACAGGCCATGCAGAATAGGGGATTTGAATCCTGAAAAATTGAAGAGAAGAGGTCTTTATGAGTCAACACAATATCCTGCATAACACTGTGCAGTGTTATATTCATATAGAAGACTCAAAGCCTGGTGCCAGATCTGTTGGTGCAATCATGTCAACTCCTTGGCACTCTTCTTTTGGCATGACAAGGGAGTTGACACGATTGCCAAAACAGATCTGGTACCATGTCAAAAGACTCACCTCCCATTGCTGCAAAGCTGGGGTCTATGTGGAGGGGGTTCCAGTCCCCACTCAGACGATACAAGGCAGCCTGAAAGCGTGGAATCAATGTCAAGTCGCTCCTTTTAGAAATATCCTGAGTCGGCCTCCCGTTGAGCCATTATGGCTACTTACTTGATGCGTCAACTTTTGAAAAAAATCCTAACAGTTTGGGCACTAGTAGTAAAAATCAGTGTATACATTAGATGAAAAACAAACCTGGTCCCTTGTTGTGGTGTCAGTCATCACAGCATCAGGAGTTCTGTTTGGATGCGCCACTGTGCTCTGAAAGAGTGAGATTAAGTTACGTTGAAAGAAAAATAGGTCGTGTCAACCATTTTGTTCTAGAAAAAAATGGTAGTACTTCTGAATAGTTTGAAAGCATTGGTGGTGTTAACAGACTCCTTGTTACCATTGCTTTATCAGATGTTCTCTTTCCTCCAAAGCCACCAGCCCCCACGATGAACAGAGAGTACTGGTTGTAACACACCAGCTCTTTACCACTGTACGTGTGGACTGTGGAGAAAGACAATGTTATTATCTTCCAAATGGTCCTCTGTAGCTCAGTTGGTACAGCGTGGTGCTGCAATGCCAGGACAGTGGACTTCAAATGTGTGCAGATGATTAAGTCGCTTTGGATAAAAGTGCCTGCTAAATAGCTTCTTTATTTTTTTCACCAATAATGAAACTTTTTTTTCTTCTTTTTTTTTTTAACATTCCACAGGAGAAAACAAAATATTCTTTCATGTTTCTCTGAAAGAATCTTTAGACTGCATGTGTTTAATTTCCTTCCTTTAATATCAGGTCCATAACTAATTCTTAAAGTTCCTCTGCTATTTCTTTGCTCATCTCATGCAACCCTGTGGAACGTCACATACATACCCTTCACACTACCACACTAATTCTCAGGGACAAGGAAGCGTAACAAAACTAACCATCCAGGAGAATGACTGCGCCAGATCCTTTGTCTAACACATCTGCGATTCTAGCCTGAGACGTCAGTGTTCCTGCAAATGCAGACAAATTATTTTAAATAACAGGCTTTTGTAAGCAGAAAATGTTGTTCTCAGAGATACTTAGAATCTGTAATGGGCACACATACCAGAGGTGGGTAATGGTTTGAAAAGCTCCAGATACTGCTCTCCGTGCAACAACTGAGAGAGAGGGACAATATCAGAATGAACAAAGGTGAGTAAATTGGTTATGGTTACAATAGCGGTTTCAGTTAGTCTTTGCTCCTAGCAAAATAAAATGTAAATGAAATGTGAGAACAGCAACAGTTGCTTTGCCACTTCTGGATGGGATGAGTTCTGAGTTTACTGCATCTATTTTCTATATAATGCATATAAACTGTAAATTCTACTGTACTTGGGGGAAATAAAGATGATTGGGATTGTTTCCTGGAACTTTTACCCTGGTGAAGTCAAAGTTAAGTCCAGGCACGGAACCTAGCCCTCCGTCCATCATGGCCGCCTGGGAGGGTATGACCCCGAAAGTGGGCAGACAGCTAAAGTCCTCGTGGCCCTCGTACAGGAACTTGAGGTGGTCGTCATCCTTGGTGGACATGCCCACTCCCAGGGCGTACAGGATGCACTGAGTTTGGGAGTAGCTGAAGGTCGACTCCGGAAGCTTCTGTCCCACCGCCTCCAGCTGAAGGGGAAGCACAGTGACAATCGGCACAGTACGAAGTGGACACAAGCCATGTCTTTACTAAGCATGCCTTTTGGTAGAACCAGGCCCCGTAGGTCAACTAGGGATACACTGACATCAGCCTGCAAGGGACTGTTTGACTTGGAGCCATGGCCCCTTGGTGTCAAAGACACTCCAAACAGACATCTTTGAAGACATCGCCCACAGAGCATCATTATGGGACCATCTGTCACCAACATGCATGTCACTTCATTCCAGCCTAGTACTGTTAACCTCTCCACTCACAGGACTGATCCCAGATGCAGCAGTGGCCATAGCACTGGTGGGGTTGGGGGCAATTCCCTCATCAGTCTCCACTCTTGACAGCACCTCCACCAATGTAGCCAAGGACTCTAAAAAAAAAATGGGAAAAGAGGAGATTCATTACAGTCACTCAATAAGGACGTTGTGGAACAAAGACGGCCACGAGTCCACTAATAAGGTACAAATGAGGAGCACTACAAAGTCATGGTAATGAGGCACTCCTCTGGAGGCTGCCACCCCCATGCTGCTGCTGCACATCCAAGGGCAAGCCGAGGGAGGAGAATAATGATGAACACTTGCCATGTTCTCTTCTGTGTCTGACCCAAAGGCGCTCCGCTCGATACTGTACTGTGCTCTTTATTAAAAGACGAGGGGGGAAATAGCGGTGGTGGAATTGACATTGTGTCATAGCAGCACAAGCCAATGAGTTTGTTCACTGGATTGCTGGCTTGTCCCCCCCCCCTTCTCTTAGAGGTTTGATCCCTGGTCAGCCACTCGGTTTACACTGCAGACCTTGTCCCATGAAAGTGGTTGTTATTACAACACCAAAAGAGTTCCAGCATTTACTGCAGGTGGACTATTATTTGAATGTTTCACTGACACCTACCTAGTCAGTAATTTTCTGCATTTTATACTATTGTTAAAAAATATATATTTAAAGTTTAAATTCAATACATCTGTGTATAAGTCAATGACTAATATCTGTAACGTATCTGACAGAGGCAAAATATGCCAGCATAGGTGTTCAGTCTAAGGGCTGCTTGACTTGGTTACCATTGATGTTGGCAGGTTTGGTGGCATTGGTGAAGTCACAGATGTTGTCCCACTGGTCTCGTACAGTCTCAGGAAACATGCCCTGGTTCTTGTTCCTCACAATGCAGCCCTGTGAACGCTCCCAGCGCACTACACAAACACATTGATGGAAAATATTGTAGAACGGTGAAAATACTCCCAAATGAGAATAATAAGATCAACTCACATTTTCCAATCCAGCCAGCACCAACCTAAACAGGGAGAGAACATTAACAGAATAATCAGTAAGGATTGGGAGTAAGCCCGATACAGTTTAAGGCATAGGTGAACATTTCATATAGTTCTCTAACAAACCTCGAACAGGCCTCCATTTTCCTGACACTGGTCATGAGACAGCCACAGAACTAGGGGAGCCACGTATTCTGCTTTCAAGGACTCCAACAGATCTACGACAAAAAAAGCAAAATGTTAAGTTGCTAATAACATGAAAAGGTATGCACATTGTGGGGGGTATACCAGCCTTTTGCTGGTATATACACATATATATTTTTTAAAACTTCATAAACCATAGGACAGGGGTGTCAAACTCATTCTACAGAGGGCCGAGTGTCCGCAGATTTCTGTTTTTTCCTTTCTCAATGAAGACCTAAACAACCAGGCAAGGGGAGTTCCTTACTAATTAATGACCTTAATTCATCAATCAAGCACAAGGGAGGAGTGAAAACCCGAGACTCTGCCCTCCGTGGAATGAGTTTGACTCCCATGTCCTACAGTTTAAGATACTTTTTTTAATACCAGCAAACGGGACAGTATCACACGACTTTCATATGGGATATTAAAAGGGCATCACGTGGCAGACACCAGAGAAGAAAAATCACAGATGTCAGCCAAGCAGAGGCCACCAAAGCAATCTACGACACCTCATTAAATGCCCAACCCATAAATAAACGTTATTTGTCAGAACGCATGATTAATCTGTGTTTACTTAGTTTGTGAGTGCACTAGTTTGACAATAGCAGGTAACTTTAGTAACAAATGTACATGTCAATATTACATGATGCAACAGTGCTTGACTTAGGCAGATCACTGGAGCAGAGTACCGGCACCTCAAATGTGTTCTACTGCTCGAGTTCCTGTATTAAACTGGGTGGTTTGAGCCCGGAATGCTGATTGACTGAAAGCCATGGTATATCAGGCCGTATACCACAGGTATGCCAAAAATATTTATTTTTACTGCTCTAATTACATTGGTACCCAGTTTGTAATAGCAATAAGGCACCTCTGGGATTTCTGGTATATTGCCAATATACCACGGCTATATCCAGGCCACCATGTTCAGTCGCGCATAAGAACAGCCCTTAGCCGTGGTATATCGGCCATATACCACAACCCCTCAGGCCTTATAATATTAGCTCAAAACTATGTAGAGCTCCTGCATCTAAATGTAAACAATACTGGCACCCACAATGAGTACAGGCACCCATCAGGACATGTCAAGCACTGGTAACTCATCGCAATATTACACAACAGATCAACTCAAATCATTGAGTCTTAATAAGATGACCCAGTAATGTGTGCTGCTCAGCCTGTTTAGAGCAGTTTCTCAGCGGCTCCTCTGACCTGGGGGCATAACAGTCTCTGTGAGGCGCGAGCCTGCGGTCGGGGCGATTGTGTTGCAGTGGATGTTGTACTTTTGGCCCTCGATGGCTAGGGTGTTGGCCAATCCCAGCAGACCCAGCTTCGCCGCGCTGTAGTTCGCCTGCCCAAAATTGCCGTAGATGCCAGCAGCCGATGAAGTCATGATGATCCTGGGCACAGACAGAGCACCGTGGCACGTTGATTCAACACTGTGCACTGAATTAGACTGAAGCGCCAAGGCTGTTTCAGGCACGTGGCAATAACAATAGTTAAGAAACCCATCCGCTTCACTGCCTGTCAAAAGCTAACAACCACGTAAAAACTATTCTAGAACATTTGAAGACCGTTTTCTCACGTATTCTTGGTGCCGATGCTGCAAATCAAGGGGTATCATCAGGATGATTTCTCTACATTAATTTAAGACAGGGTCCACCTGTGCGCAAACCTGAAACAGGTCTATACTCTGCAGCGGCCATTACCTAACTGTTTGGAGTGTGCTCAGTATGAGAGCTGGATTGATTGGATGTACAAAAGGAATTCTGAATCCCTAGGCACTGCTTATGAGCTGAAATTATTGAATGGCTCAGGGGGTTCTCAAACTTTTTGGGCCCTGGGACCCCTTTTGTGATGGCAAAGTCATCAGGGACCCCCCTCATAATCAGAACAACTTGAGTGAGATAAAAATAGCATGCAGGGAGTTTTACTAGGACTCTGGCAGTGCATGTCCGGACAAACCAAGTCCTGAGCAGGAACATTTTAAAGGCCCATCTCTTGGCATGGGTTGCAAATTTTGCCATTTTCAAGCAAATTTCCTGCAATTCTACACAATTTGTCATTGGGAATTTTGTTGTATGGAGTTGGGAAAAAAATATCTATTTTTTTTAAAGTACAATTGGTGAAGTACTGTGGATACCAATATCCCTGTGAGCCTCCCAGGCCCATGTAGGCCAGGGTTAAGAACAGAAATTGCAGATTAGATCAAATGTAAATATATATATATTTTTTTTAACAATAATAATACGTGGGGGGGGGGGGGAATCTAGCCACAACTCCCTGAAGTACCTCCACAGACCCCACTTTAAGAACCCCTGGAATAGATGACAGCAAAGCGGTGGTGAGAATTCCATCCAGGCTATCAGAAGACAATTACCATGCTGCTTATTCCTATCCAATCCACACTGATCTACAGGACTGCAGAGCCTGCTCTAGGGTATGATTTGGGATTCAGCAGAACAGTCAGCTCTACTTCCTTTTACATAGGCAACATGGTGCTGGGTCTGACCCTTGTCATCACCTCCCAAACTTCTGGTTCTTCATGTGGTTCCAGGCAGCTCTAGTGACCATGAAGGACCCTCTCAGGTGGACTCTATGGATGAGGTCTGAAATACAAGCAAATGTATTTATAAAGCCCTTTTTACATCAGCCGTTGTCACAAAGTGCTATTCAGAAACCCAGCCTAAAACCCCAAACAGCAAGCAATGCAAATGTAGAAGCACGGTGGCTAGGAAAAACTCCCTAGAAAGGCCAGAACCAGGAAGAAACCTAGAGAGGAACCAGGCTCGAATGTTGCATTACAATAACTATGTAGAGGTTATCCTGTTCTTGCAAATTACTACTCAGACTGTATTTGTCATTCATTTCTCTAAGCTAAAGTCCTTGGAATTAAAGCTGTTCTCCAGCCTGATAGACATTTACTATTCATTCCATATGACTGTTTAATATGCAATATTCTCCTTCCGTGATGGACAGAATGAACATGTACTCAAAAATAAACTCCTTACCCCAATCCAAATCACTCGTTCTGCCAAAGGAACGATCCCGAAGTATCCTTGAAATCAATAAAACAGGGTGTTTGTTCACTTTGACCTCTATTCTATTATATACATTGAGTAAAATGGAATAGTTTTCCATGTCACATATCCATCTGAAACACTACAGTTTAGTTTATTTAGCAAAAAGTGGTCATCAAATCTGATTAAAAGGATTTAGATAAATCACATTCTTACCCAGCATTATTAACAACAATATCTGGAAAAGATAAGCAACAGGTCTGTTTAAATCAAAATTCTTATCACCAAATCATGTACTGTAAGATGCCAAAACAAACCATTTGCACATTAACATGTAATTGTGTGCTCAATCAAGCCTGAACATACAATGCATTCAGAAAGTATTCAGACCCCTTGACTTTTGTTACAGCCTTATTCAGACCTCCCCCCAAAATGACAAAGCAAAAATGTTTGCAAATTTATATAACATAACTGAAATACCTTATTTACATAAGTACTCAGACCCTTTGTTATGAGGCTTGAAATTGAGCTCAGGTGCATCCTGTTACCAGTCATCATCCTTGATGTTTCTACAACTTGATTGGAGTCCACCTGTGGTAAATTATTTTGATTGGACATGATTTGGTAAGGCACACATCTCTCTATATATAAAGGTCACGCAGTTGACAGTGCATGTCAGAGCAAAAACCAAGCCATGAGGTCAAAGAATTGTCCGTAGAGCTCAGAGACAGGATTGTGTGGAGGCACAGATCTGAGGAAGGGTACCAAAAAAATGTCTGCAGCATTGAAGGTCCCCAAGAAATCAGTTCTCCAGCAATGTTAAATGGAAGAAGTTTGGAACCACCAAGACTCTTCATAGAGCTAGCAGCCTGGCCAAACTGAGCAATCAGAAAAGAGCCTTGGTCACCTCCCTGACCAAGAACCCGATGGTCACTGACAGAGCTCTCGAGTTTCTCTGTGCAGATGGGAGAACCTTCCAGATGGACAACCATCTCTGCAGCACTCCACCAATCAGGCCTATATGGTAGAGTGGCCAGAGGGAAGCCACATGACAGTCCGCTTGAAGTTAGCCAAAAGGCACCTAAATACTCTCAGAACATGAAACAAGATTCGCTGGTCTACTAACCAAAATGTAACTCTTTGGCCTGAATGCCAAGCATCACATCTGGAGGAGACTTGGCACCCTCCCTAGGGTGAAGCATGGTGGTGGCAGCATCATGCTATGGGGATGTTTTTCCAGTGGCAGGGACTGGGAGACTGGTCAAGCTCGAGGGAAAGATGAACAGAGAAAAGTACAGAGATCCTTGATGAAAATCTGCTCCAGAGTGCTCAGAACCTCAGGCTGGGGCAAAGATTCACCTTCCAACAGGACAAACCTAAGCACACAGTCAAGACAACACGGGAGTGGCTTCTGGACAAGTCTCTGAATGTCCTTGAGTGGCCCAGCCAGAGCCCGGACTTCAACATCTCTGGAGAGACCTGAAAATAGCTGTGCAGCGACGCTCCCCATACAACCTGACAGAACTTGAGGGGATCTGCAAAGAACAGCACACCTGTATTTGGGGAGTTTTTCCCCAAACTTGTAGCGTCATACCCAAGAAGACACAAAGCTGTAACATAATAAAATGTTTTTAAAAAGTCCAAGAGTATGAATATTTTCCAAATGCACTGTATAATCATGCTTGACTTAACACCATCAGCCATGCTATGTTTAAAATTGTTAAATGTGCATAGTGTTATTGGTTTTAAACAAGGAAAATTGTTGTCTAAATTACGCACCTATTCGCCCAAAAGCATCCAGGGCAGTCTGGATCAATTTCTCACCATCTTCTACAGAATCTGTGGGGCAAATATGAGCAGGTAAACAAACATGAGAATAAACCCCCAAAATGCCTAACCAAGGTGTGATGGTGGCAAAGAAACTCTGGGAAGAAAGAAACCAGTCTCTTCTGGGTGGCCAGGTAAAAAATGGAAACGTCAAAACAGTAGACAAATGTGCATGGCTTCTTTTCACAGCTGATATAATGCTCCTAAACAGTTATGGATGTCTACAGTCATAGTTTCATTGAGGGCTCAAAAAAAACATAAGGAAGTAAAATTGGGCAATGGAAGGATGGAATGAGACTGTATCAAGGCTGTGATTTTGCCCTGTAACCTGCCCACATAGCCTTGAACCTAACTTCAGATTCCAGGGCTCTAGACAGGATTTGGAAGGTTGGCCACGCAAGACTCTTGAACCATGTGCAAAAGTTCAAATGGAGTTAGATAACTTGGTCCATCTACCCACCATAGTTAGCCACTGCTTTGCCTCCCTTGGCTTTTATCTCTTCCACGACTTTATCAGCAGCATCAGAGCTCTTCCCTCCCCCTTTAATATCTCCTCCAAGGTCATTAACTGTGTGCAGAGAAAAGATAAACAATTAAAACAAGAACTAAGCATTGAACAGCATATTTTCTGTATAGTTGCCAGCTTATTTAATGTAACGTTACATCTTAAAAATATACATTCACAATACTTACCAACTACTGAGGCACCCCTCTCACCAAAAGCCAAAGCATATTCTCTCCCAAGTCCTATGGAAATAAGTTTAAGTTAATACTTGGTCAAATGAAAAAGTTAAATAAGACTTACGGTTGCAGCAAAGTGTCCAGCACAGTCCATGTTGTCGTCATGCGTGGATGGGCTACTGGGTACTTTTTTGCAAGAATGCCCTCACATAAGCTATCTGGAATGAACTAAATGTACTTTGTCCTGTGTGGCCGAGCGATATCAGATTCAAGTATAAAGTGTTGCAACAATGACAGCAGTGGGTAACTTGCTCAAGTAACTTAGCAAGTTGGCTACTTTCTGACATAGCGCCTAGCCACCAAGCACTGCTGCTGGTTAGGATAGCTAGCTAGTTAGCCACTGTTGCTACCAGACAAATAAGAATACCCCTGGCCATAATCCCTACAATGGATTCACAACCATGTCAACCACCACTAAAACACAACACCACCTTGCACAACGTAGCTAGTTAACAAAATGAGCATATCCCAATGAAGCTAGCTATGTTAGCATAAGATAGCAGTCATTTACCTCCACCGGCCCCAGTGACAATAACAACTTTCCCGTCGAAAACCAAAGGCACAGACATGATGAAGTAGTTCTGGATTTTAACTTTGTGTCCAGATTCAAAACTGTGCTGGTAGTATGCAAAGACAGCAGGGCAACGACTAGAGTGTTAACAGCTATCAGGGTGAACTTTGTCTTACTTCCGCAGGGGGGGCGCTGGGTAATCAAAGGTAACAACAACCAATCACAGAGATCCAAGTACAAACCATTATAAATCCTATATAATTTAACCTGTTAATTACTTAAATGCCCTCTGCTGAAAAGTGCTTACGTCTTGAGCTGAACCTTTTGCTATAATGATCCAGTGCTTATTTGATGCATAAATGAATTCAAATTAGAGGCATAAGATGCAAAAGAAAAAAAGGATAAGCTTGTCAAACAAATGTCACAACTCTCCAAACCATTGTGGATGGCAAGGCATTGTCATTGAGTTCTCCAAGCAAACAAAATATATCTTAAAAGGTTGTAGCCTAATTGAATACTAGGCTCAACATAAGTGATGATGACCCTGCTCTGACTCTGGCCAATAAGACATACAGGTGAGTTAATAGGCTATAGTCTAGGCTATAGTTCGAAAATTACATTGAGGAGCACTTTTTAAAGGGCTCCTCAATCATGGGATCTTAGATCAATTCTTGACATACAAGTAAGGCTGCAGCACTACCAGCCAAATCACTTTGTTTGAGTGAGGAAGGATTATGACAATTTAGTGGGCGTTTGAGTGACTCAACTTGGACTGATACATACTTGCAATTGTAAGCCTTCAGCATTTTGCATTATTATGAGAAAATCAATGAAAAGAAGTGGGAGCATTTAAATGTCCTTTCATTTTTTTCTCAAATTAAAAACCACAGCTTCACAAAGCCAATATCTCTAGTCTGTTCACATAGCCTACCGTGTCATAGGGCCTATATGAAGTTATTCAAATGAAATCATTGATCACACCTGTCTCTGATCATATATGGCAAAAATAGCCTGGACATGTTTTGAGTCAAGGTTTGAGGATACGGACCAAACCACAGAAGCACCCAACCCCTTTTTCCAAAATTGAACTAGATGTCCAAGTGGGGCCTAAGTATTATAAATGACTGCTTACCCTGGGCAAGCAAATCCATGCCTTGTGAAGTGTGCAAGACACACACAGGTCAATGATGATGGATGTGATTGCTTAACTTGGACGTGAGATCTTCAACAGTAAATGACCCTACCCATCAAAATAGCCTACAGTATTGCCGATTTAGTATGGTTGGAAATATTCTTTCATTACATCTTAAAGTTTGTCTATAGGCATAATCACCCAAAAAGCAGAAGTCAAAAGCTTTTCTCATATAAACACGCAGGCAATATAAGATGAGTTGTCCAAACAGAAGAAACAAGCCCATTGGAAAATATTCCAGGAACTTGATGAATGTTATGTAATCGTGAGTTGGAAAGCTTTCTATGTTGTTCCAAAGTTAGAAAGTCTAAAGAGGCCGTAATATTTACCCTCCAACAAAAGCCTAGAAATGTGCAAAACTTTCCCAAACTGCTTCAATGCAGCCATGCTTTAACCCAGGAACCTGTCATCCGGAACCGCAGCCGTTCGACTAATGTGATCTAAAGGCTATTTCATCCAGTACACCTGATCCAACTGTACTTGGCTACTTGAATCAGGTGTGCTGGTGTTGGAATAGATGACATAGCCTATGTGAAAGTGCTGGCTGAGGGTAATGACACGTCACGTGTACCGGTTCGGGAAAACATTGTTTTAAACCATAACACTATGGAAATAATGGTGAGTAACACGAATGTATCACTTTCCAAATCAAAACATGAAGAGCAGCCTTAGGTGACCTGCTTCTGCGGCGCGCGTGTCATGACACGCGCAGCCGTGCAGAGACCATTCTCTCCCCTGGTGTATGGACAGGCTATCAGACACCACGGAGGCTTCGATGTAGATGCAATGTGAAGATGGGATTATTATCACTTGTCATTTATTCAGTAAAGTAACTGCAGTTTATGAATATACTATGCCTGTCTTATGTAGCCTATAGAATATACATATATTTCTGAGAGACAATACGTTCAATGGGGATGTCTGGCGCAGCCTATGGACCATTATGATTAGAATATTGGACTTGGATTGGATTGATGTGTACTATGTACCATGTTCCTTTTCATTCTCTTATTATTTCAGTCTGATTAAAATTATGGACCGAATATCTGACTAGGCATCTTGCCACAAGGAAATGTGACATATCAGCATTTGTTTTTTTTTGACTGAAATTTTGAAAGGTAACGGCGGAATGATCACGAGCGACTGTCTAGAAACACCTCTCCAGCAACATTATTTTGTTAAACATTTTTAAGATAATATTATTTTTGCTTTGCTCTATTGCGCAGGCGTGCTGGCCGGGACGCTGTCACCACGCTTCGCTACATTATTGCGTGATTTAGCCTGTATGGGAGGAAAGTGAAGAAAACAGAACATTAACATGCATAGGCAAAGTGGTCTGACGGCAGCGGAAGGATTTACTTGTGATCCTTAAAAATACATTGTGCCAACGAAGAATGTCAGGGACATCAAATGTAGAATCTGCTGAAGGAGTAGTCTCCAAAGTTAAAGTCAAAAAGCAGATCAAGACTATCGTGAAGGATTTGGAGACCATACTGGGAGACTTGAGGGATGTAGCCAAGGAACTCAAAGAGGTTAGTGGAATAGGTTTCCTATGTCTGGCTTATGTTTGGTGTTTTTTATTTGATATGAACATTGTTTTGTTTTAATGCAGGTATGTTTAGGGTATAGATTTTTTACCGATTGGGAAAAAGATTGTTCTATAATAAACACATCTGAAGGCTCAGATATAATTAAGTCCATGGCCTATGCATTGCCCTTTCGTATGTGACCAACTATCTTATCAGTGAACATGAACGACATATAGGACACGTTGTATGTGCGAAGGATGACAACGCAGCTGCGCCTTAGTGCGTACACTGGGCTTTGATAATTTAAGTGCAAACATGTATCATGAATAATCACGTGTAGTTCACCGGTATGGTTTTGCATTGCATTTCATCATCTAAATGCAGTCTAGCCTACTGTTTTAATGATAATTGTCTCCTGTCAAATTATACAGCAGCTCTCTTCTCGATAGGCACCTTGTTACAGTATCAGGATTGTGTCAGCGTTGTCATTGTGTCTAAGTGATATACAATTGTCAGGAATATCAATTTTAGTGCATTCATTCATTTAACTCATACTATATTTGTTTTCTGTTGATTTCACACATTGATCCTTGTGGTCTTCCATCGTCCCTATAATGACACGAAATCTAACTTGCTTTGACGCGTGGATGTAGCCTACCAAGATGTTTGTACGAAAGGAACTGTCCGGCCTGCTGGTCCTGAAATACCCGCCCTTACACGACAGGTTGTCACTTTAGATGAAACCTACACTGTTCTTCTTAATTGATGGATGTAATGGATGGATACATGACACACATTTCCTCTGACATAATGCTACTCTTTCAACATTTTCAACAAGTATTTGAATTTAATACAATGTTATAGAAACATCAATCTGGGGCGGAAGGTAGCCTAGTGGTTAGAGCGTCGATCTTACCCAAAGGTTGCTAGATCGAATCCCTGAACTGACAAGGTAAAAATCTGTTATTCTGCCCCAGAACAAGGCAGTTAACCCACTGTTCCTAGGCCGTCATTGTAAATACGATTTTTTTTCTTAAATGACTTGCTTAGTTAAATAAAGGTTAAATAAGAAATAAAAAATACAAATCAATATTCTATTTAGGAGAGTGTACACTAATAAAACAACCCACCTCGGGGATTGTCAGTTCATTGTGAAAGCCAATGTTTCAGTAAATCCCATTTAGATGCAGTATTTATCTAGTGCAACTCACACACTTGAATTATTGGATTCGAGCCTATGTTTAAGGGGAGCTGAACCCAGATGCTTGGCACAGAGAGAACCATCATGCCCCTAAGCATGTTGCAATGGATACTGTGACTCTCTTTTGTGTCCCACTAAATGATCCATTTAATAAGACTGCATGGAGATTTCACTCTACATGAGCTTTTTACCCAACCTCAGTTTTATATTCCATTAAATGTGGATATGCTGATATTACTTCACTAGCGTCAATTACTTAAAAATATAATGACTTTTAAAATGGTATACTATGTGGATACTGTTCGCAGACATGGTTTGGCAAAGTATTGGCTACCACTAAAATGTGAAAGGATAGGCAACTTATACCATAGGTCTTAATTAGTAGGTATTGTGTCAGTAATAGATTACAAAATAACAAGTCATTTCAGACTATCTCCATAATAGTGTTGAACATTGTGTATTTTTATACATGCACATACACATAGAGTAATCAAGGTTTATTTCTACTCAAAACTAGTAAACATACCTAAGGGAAGATGTAGTCATTTGCTACAAAGAGATGTCTTTGCAATTTTCACTGCCTGTCCTGTAGGTATATTATTATCACCTCAACCATGAATGTATGGAGGGGCCAAGTATGTGCTTTCAACAATTTCAATTTCATCTTAATATGTCCACCACGTGCCAGAGCATACTCACAGAATTCATTCTTATATAAACTGATCATGTATGTTATCAAGTTAGTATTGCTATAGCCAGAGGGTCTTGCTTTTGATTTAGAGTCTTCATACAGTTTGGTGTGTGTTCTTTTCATTGGACTATTATGGGTAGTTTCTAGTTTGCCCTTACCTTACAAATACGTCTAGCAAATTAATTAATCAAACACGACCTGCAATTAATCAGAGAATACTGTGTAATATTGTTGTGTTGCATGCGAATCTGGCTTGAGAGGACCATATGTCTACAAAGTTATTATAATAATTCATTAGTTTAAAGGCCAAATTAAGCAGTTTTTTCCCCCATATCAAATCATTTCTGGTAACAATTAAGTACCTTACTGTGATTGTTTTCAACTAAAATGGTCAAAAAGAAGCAAAAATAGCTTCTCAGCAATGAGCAATTTCTCAAGCAAAAAATGTAGCTAGGACTGTCTACGAGTGGTCTGAGTGGGGAGGGGAAACGGAAGACTAGCTGTTATTGGAAGAGGTTTGAAACTCTCTTATTGGTCTATTAACTAATTAACCACCCGGTGATGTCACCAGGCAGGCAAAAACTCCATCCCACCAAAACAGGCTGAAATTTCAGGCAGACTTTTCAAACAGCTCTTACACTAGAAGGACATTATCATAATTTTCACAATTTCACAATATTATTCCAACCACATAGTGTGGAAATATACATTATATACAGTGCCTTCAGAAAGTTTTTTTCTCACCCATCTACCGCCAAAACCGTATAATGACAAAGTGAAAACTTGTTTTTAGACATTTTTGCAAATTTATTGAAAATGATATACAGAAATATCTCATTTACATACAGAACCAGTCAAAAGTTTGGACACACCTACTCTTTCAAGGGTTTTTCTTTATTTGTTACATTGTAGAATAATAGTGAAGACATCAAAATTATGAAATAATACATATGGAATCATGTAGTAACCAAAAAAGTGTTAAACAAACCAAAATAGATTTTAGATTTTAGATTTTTCAACGTAGCCACCCTTTTACCTTGACGACAGCTTTGCACACTCTTGGTATTCTCTCAACCAGCTTTATGAGGAATGCTTTTCCAACAGTCTTGAAGGAGTTCTCACATATACTGAGCACTCATTGGCTGCTTTTCCTTCACTCTGCGGTCCAACTCATCCCAAACCATCTCAATTGAGTTGAGGTCGGGTGTGAAGTGTGAAGGCCAGATAATCTGATGCAGCACTCCATCGCTTTCTTTCTTGGTCAAATAGCCCTTAAGGAGCCTGGAGGTGTGTTTTGGGTCATTGTCCTGTTGAAAAACAAATGATAGTCCCAGATGGGATGGCGTATCGCTGCAGAATTCTGTGGATGCCATGCTGGTTAAGTGTGTCTTGAGTTCTAAATAAATCACAGACAGTGTCACCAGCAAAGCACCCCCACACCATAACACCTCCTCCCCCACGCTTCACGGTGGGAACCACACATGCGGAGATAATCCGTTCACCTACTCTGCGTCTCACAAAGACACGCCGGTTGGAACCAAACATTTCTAATTTGGACGCATCAGACCAAAGGACAGATTTCCACCGGTCTAATGTCCATTGCTGGTGTTTCTTGGCCCAAGTATGTCTCTTCTTCTTATTGGTGTCCTTGAGTAGGGGTTTCTTTGCAGCAATTCGACCATGCAGGCCTGATTCACGCAGTCTCCTCTGAACAGTTGATGTTGAGATGTGTCTGTTACTTGAACTCTGTGGAGCATTAATTTGGGCTGCAATCTGAGGCTGGTAACTCTAATGAACTGATCCTCTGCAGCAGAGGTAACTCTGGGTCTTCCTTTCCTGTGGCGGTCCTCATGTTTCTGTACAGCACTTTGAGATATCAGCTGATGTACAAAGGGCTATAAAAATAAATTTGATTTGATGAGAGCCAGCTTCATCATAGCGCTTGATGGTTTTTGCGATTGCACGTGAATAAACTTTCAAAGTTCTTGACATTTTCCAGATTGACTGACCTTCATGTCTTAAGGTAATGATGGACTGTCGTTTCTCTTTGCTTATTTGAGCTGTTCTTGCCATAATATGGACTTGGTCTTCTACCAAACAGGGCTATCTTCTGTATATCACCTCTACCTTGTCACAGTACAACTGATTGGCTCATTAAGAAGGAAAGAAATTCCACAAATGAACTTTTAACAAGGCACACCTGTTAATTTAAATGCATTCCAGGTGACTACCTCATGAAGCTGGTTGAGAGAATGCCAAGAGTGTGCAAAGCTGTCCTGAAGAATGTCAAATATATAAAATATTTTGATTTCTTTAACACTTTTTATTTACCTACATGATTCCATGTGTCATTTTAGAGTTTGCTGTCTTCACTATTATTCTACAATGTAGAAAATAATCAAAATAAAGAAAAACCCTGGAATGAGTACGTGTGTCCAAACTTTTAACTGAAAGTATACATGTTAGAATCACCATTGCCAGCGATTACAGCTGGGAGTCCTTCTGTGTACGTTTTTAAGAGCTTTACACACCTGGATTGCACAATATTAGTACTTTTTTTTCAAGCTCTTTCAAGTTGGTTGTTGATCATTGCTAAACAGCCATTTTCAAGTCTTGCCATAGATTTTCAAGACAATTTGAGTCAAAACTGTAAGTAGGCCACTCAGGAACATTCAATGTCGTCTTGGTAAACAACTCCATTGTATATTTGGCCTTGTGTTTTTGGTTATTGTCCTGCTGAAAAGTGAATTTGTCTCCCAGTGTCTATTGGAAGGCAGACTGAACCAGGTTTTCCTCTAGGATTTTACCTGTGCTTAGCTATATTCCGTTTCTTTTTATCCTAAAAAACACTCCCTGGTCCTTGCTGATGGCAAGCATACCCATGACATGATGCAGCCACCACCATGCTTGAAAATATGAAGAGTGGTACTCAGTGATGTGTTATGTTGGATTTGCCCAAAACATAACGCTTTGTATTCAGGACATAAAGTTAATTTCTTTG
Source organism: Salvelinus namaycush (assembly GCF_016432855.1). Taxonomy (NCBI): domain Eukaryota; kingdom Metazoa; phylum Chordata; class Actinopteri; order Salmoniformes; family Salmonidae; genus Salvelinus; species Salvelinus namaycush. Next base: position 9,087,936 of record NC_052307.1, read on the forward strand.
CCACATCTTTTGCAGTATTACTTTAGTGCCTTATTGCAAACAGGATGCATGTTTTGGAATACTTTCTTTCTGTAGAGGCTTCCTTCTTTTCACTCTGTCATTTCGGTTAATATTGTGAAGTAAATACAATGCTGTTGATCCATCCTCAGTCTCCTATCACAGCCATTAAACTCTGTAACTGTTTTAAAGTCACCATTGGCCTCATGGTGAAATCTCTGAGCGGTTTCCTTCCTCTCCGCATGCTGAGTTAGGAAGGACGCCTGTTTCGTTGTAGTGACTGGGGGTATTGATGAACCATCCAAAGTGTAATTAATAACTTCACCATGTTCAAAGGGATATTCAATGTCTGCTTTATGATTTTTATCCATCTACCAATATGTGCCCTTCTTTGCGAGGCATTGGGAAAACCTCCCTGGTCTTTGTGGTTGGATCTGTGCTTGAAATTCACTGCATGACTGCGGGACCTTATAATTGTATGTGTGTGGTACAGAGATGAGGTAGTCATTCAAAAATCATGTTAAACACTACAATTGCACACAGAGTGAGTCCATGTAACGTATTATGTGACTTGTTAGGCAAATGTTTACTCCTGAACTTATTATAACAAAGGGGTTGAATACTTATTGACTCAAAAAATGTCAACTTTGTAAAAATGTCTAAAAACGAAATTCGACTTGAACATTATAGGGTATTGTGTGTAGGCCAGTGACACAAAATCTCAATTTAATCAATTTTAAATTCAACACAACAAAATGTGGAAAATGTGTGAATACATTCTGAAGGCACTGTAAAACAAGTTTTTGACTGCAGTGGGCCTTTATAGAGTCGATGTCCACGTCTATGTCTCATTCTACCGCATCCACCAATGACGGCCTTCCGCATCTGCGGTGGAAGATGGCCGAGCTACAGCGGTGTTTGTCAGACCATGAGACATCCCAAAAATTGTTCTGCACACGAAAACGTCTGAAGTAGCGTGCAAACTGTTTGGCTACATATGAATATGCCTCTATGAAAAGGTGAGACTCTCACGAACACATACACGTCGGTTGTTTTGCTGACAGGTGTATAAAATTGAGGGCACAGCCATGCAATCTCCATAGACAAACATTGGCAGTAGAATGACCATACTGAAGAGCTCAAATACTTTTAACGTGGCACAGTCTTAGGATGCCACCTTTACAACAAGTCAGTTTGTCAAATTTCTGCCCTGCTATAGCAGCCCCGGTCAACTGTAAGTGCTGTTATTGTGAATTGGAAACGTCTAGGAGCAACAAAGGCTCAGCCGCGAAGTGGTAGGCCACACAAGCCCACAGAACATGATCGCCGAGTATTAAAGCGCGTAGTGCGTAAAAATAGTCAGTCCTCAGTTGTAGCACTCACTACAGAGTTCCAAATTGCCTCTGAAAGCAACATCATCTGTTCGTCGGGAGCTTCATTAAGTGGGATTCCATGGTAGAGCAGCCGCACACAAATCTAAGATCAGCATGCGCAATGCCTGCGTCGGCTGGAGTGGTGTAAAGCTCGCCGCCATTGGACTCAGTGGAAACGCGCTTTGTGGAGTGAAGAATCACGCTTCACCATCTGACAGTTCGAAAGACGAATCTGGGTTTGGCAGATTCCAGGAGAACGCTACCTGCCCCAATGTATAGTGCCAGCTGTAAAGTTTGGTGGAGGAGGAATAATTATCTGGGGCTGCTTTTTATTGTTCGGGCCCCTTAGTTCCAGTGAAGGGAAATCTTAACGCTACAGCATACCTGTGCTTAGCTCTATTCCGACATTCTAGACGAGTCTGTGCTTCCATCTTTGTGGCATCAGTTTGGGGAAGTCTCTTTCCTGTTTCAGCATGACAATGCCCCCGTGCACAAAGCGAGGTCCATACAGAAATGGTTTGTCGAGATCGGTGTGGAAGAACTTAACTGGCCTGCACAGAGCCCTGACCGCAATCCCATCGAACACCTTTGGGATGGATTGGAACGCCGACTGTGAGCCAAGCCTAATCGCCCAACATCAGTGCCCAACCTCACTGATACTCTTGTGGCTGAAAGGAAGCAAGTCCCTGCAGCAATGATCCAACATCTAGTGGAAAACCTTCCCAGAAGAATGGAGGTTGTTATAGCAAAGGGGGGACCAACTCCATATTAATACCCATGATTTTGGAATGAGATGTTAGACGAGCAGGTGTCCAAATACCTTTGGTCATGTAGTGTATATCTATATGGAAGTAGTTTAGTGCAAAAGAAAAATGGGGTAAATATGGGTAAAAAAAAAATACTAATAATTTCCGTATCTTTCTTATATCTCTCAGCTATAGGACAAAAACTTTAAAACAAAATTCCTTTGCATACATTTTTTGGACTATGTATGAATCTGTTATTCAATGTGTTTCTATGGGCTAATAACAGTAAGGCCAAATTCAATGTTTCATCAAATATTTGTTTTATATACAGTATATATATATTTTTTTGTTATATACCTAAAGGGTTCCTAAAACTCTAAATAAAATAGCTAAATGATCCTTGGTATGACCATCTTAAAACAATTCCATATGTTAGCCTAGTAGAAGCCCCCTCCCCCTGCCTAACTATTTACTAGCCAGGTTGCACAACAACAAGTGCTTCATACGGTAACATTTTGGCTGCTGCTGTATTTTCTACTCTATTAGTCTGTTATATTTCGATGTCTGTCAAACTAAATATGTACTGTCCTCCTTTTCCTTTTCTCCTGGTGCAGGTTGTGCATGAGATCGACTCCCTCACGTGTGACCTACAGCTGGAGGAGGAGATGACAGACAGTTCCAAGACAGACACCCTGAACAGCAGCTCTAGCAGCACCACCACCACCACCACAACCTCCAGCATCGACAAGATCAAGATCGCCATCTTTAGGCCCCCGTCTGTCAGCCACGCCATCCTGACCGTGATGAAGAAGCCCCACCCTCCGCTGCCCCCTCCCAGGCTGACACCTATCAAAGCAGAGGAGCATAACAAGAACCCACTATCAGGGAGCCTACTAGCCAAGGCTAACGGGACTCTTATGCGTAATGGTGTTTTCCCAGGGAAGCCAAACAGAGACTTATCGTGCTGCATCTCTAATAGTACAAAGGAAGAGAGAGGACTTATGCCAATGCCTTTGCTACGGCATGAAAAGACCAAATGCCCCCAGGCAACCCGGGAGAGGGTCCGATTCAGTGAAAAGGTCCAGTATCACGGGTACTGCCCTGACTGTGACCTGCAATATGACGTTGACAACACAGATATGCACTTACAGACAGAATTTACTGATGACATGAGCCCTGTCCATCAGTGTTCCTCCTCCTCACCACCATCCCAGCTCATGTTAGAAAATGGCGGCCTCAGTGTCAGCCATAGTTTCCCTCCTACAAAAATGCCTTGTGTGCCTCATTCTAACCCTTCCCTGAAACCACAGAAAACCATCCTTCGAAAATCAACCACCACAACGGTTTGATGTTAATCACCCTTAATTTAAATATTTCTAAATAATTTATAGTGTTTTCTATTTCATGAGCACTTTCTACTCGAGTCAAACGTGGATTATCTAAACGATGAGGAAAAAAGAGCGCTAGAAGACGTGGCCATGAGAAATGCACAAGGAGAGAATGAACGGTGAGGTGAGTGAGTGGCATCTAACAACTGTCCTGCTAGTGTAAGGGTTTGGCAGGATTGGTTTGAGAGATGTGAAGTAACATTGTATCATATTTTGGGGGGGGATTTTTTAGAAACAAGAAGCTGTGTTAGAACATGTCATTCATTTATGCTCTGGATTAAACAACAAATCAAGCTTGCCTCAAATCCGACCGCTGACCCAGATTCTACAGTACACCTCTGTGTATAGGGCTGAGACAGTAATACAATGATGGCATATAGTAGCTTTTGTCACCCGCTATTGCTTCACTGCCATACTTCACTTCTTGAGATGGGGAGGGTGTCACACTACTGAATCTAGAGCAACATCTACTGGTGGCTTAGGTTATAGGAAGATGTAAAATAAATATAGTCACATTGAGTTTAGCTTGCGAAGACAAACCATGTCAAATCTCCCATGGTGGACTGAACAGACACTATTCAAAAGTGTTTAACCTCAGATGTTTTGAGGTTAAATCTTAGTTAGATGTATTACCATTCAACATATGTTGGTATTTTAATCTTAATTTACCATACATTTATAGAACTGTAATTAAACAGTAGTGGCCGTGTGTGGGTGCTTTATTATGTTATCGTGTCATTCAGAAAGGAATGATCAAAAGGGTATGAAAGCACAAAGCATTTCAGTGCTTTGGAAGGGAAGAAATTAGGCATACCCTGGAGGTGGATGGAAATAGTAGCACCTCCTACTAGCAAGCCTTCTAATGAGCAGGATTAGGCTATTACTGTGCCGATAACACTATTTCATACTGCCTTTGTACCAACACAAATGTTGACAATGCTCTAAAGTAGACATGGGAAAGCAATGTGTGTGTAAAATGTGTGCGAGTCTGTGTGAACAAAGACAAAAAGTGGGATGTGAACGCTGCTGAGATTCAATGCATGATGTCTTTGCTCTCATGGACAAGCTTACTAACCCGCATTCAACATTTAGATAGGGATTGGTGCTTATTCAAGCATTTTAAATAAACAGAAACATGAAAAAAATGTAACAAACATGAGGAATGCCATGAAGGATGTAGCGATATCAGCTTATGCCCTGCAGGCTTGCTTCGCCCGGTCGCATTGTGGATAAGATTAGTAAAAAAACATTTTATTCTGGAGAAATAAAACAAATGTGTTAACCTTCATCAAGAAGTACAGCTCTATGTATGTCATATTGAATACTAACAAATTAACAACAATTCCCTTGAAATACATAAATGCATAAATGTACTAAAAGGAAATGGGCATTGTAGGGTGATCAGAAAAGACTTCCACAAGAGTGTGCCCACAGCAGAACTATATATAGAGATATCTATCGCAATGATGAATCCCACCCACCCAGCTACAGTACATGATCTGCATGTGCCTGTGGGTGGGAAACTATTCCAGACATTTAGAATGATGGTGTAAAACTTATTGTGCAAAACTCTAACATCGATTGAGCTGATGGTTAAAAATTCTGCGTGACATCATCGCTTGCCGACCTGGCAAAGAGGAATATGCATAAATGTGACACAATTACAGTTGTTTCAATTAACAATTAGCTATCATACTCTTCTATATCGTACTACAGTGCCAGACACAATTGTTGATATACTCAACATGTATCACCTGGTTAGGTCTTTAATTTCAATTGGATACATGCTTTCTAAATTGAAATAAAGTGAAAAGACATTAAACAAAATGGAAAGTGAAATATGACAAGACAAATAATACAGTTTTGTTCCAGAAGCGTTCCATCTATAATGGAGATATCAAAATAGTGATCACCTACAGTACATTATCAAAACATTAGAGTGCTAATAATACATCTCATACATATTAGGAGAGAGAGAGTGTGAGAGTGTGAGAGAGAGAGAGAGAGAGAGAGAGAGAGAGAGAGAGAGAGAGAGAGAGAGAGTTTGAGAAAGTTGTGAAGCAATGTTAATCTAAGATTATTATGCTCCTTTGGAGACTATTAAAAGGAGACGCATCAGATTATTATGCTCCTTTGGAGACTAAAAGGAGAGACATCAGATTATTATGCTCCTTTGGAGACTAAAAGGAGAGACATCAGATTATTATGCTCCTTTGGAGACTAAAAGGAGAGACATCAGATTATTATGCTCCTTTGGAGACTATTAAAAGGTGGGACATCAGATTATTATGCTCCTTTGGAGACTAAAAGGAGAGATATCAGATTATTATGCTCCTTTGGAGACTAAAAGGAGAGACATCAGATTATTATGCTCCTTTGGAGACTAAAAGGAGAGACATCAGATTATTATGCTCCTTTGGAGACTAAAAGGAGAGACATCAGATTATTATGCTCCTTTGGAGACTAAAAGGAGAGACATCAGATTATTATGCTCCTTTGGAGACTATTAAAAGGTGGGACATCAGATTATTATGCTCCTTTGGAGACTAAAAGGAGAGACATCAGATTATTATGCTCCTTTGGAGACTAAAAGGAGAGACATCAGATTATTATGCTCCTTTGGAGACTATTAAAAGGTGGGACATCAGATTATTATGCTCCTTTGGAGACTAAAAGGAGAGATATCAGATTATTATGCTCCTTTGGAGACTAAAAGGAGAGACATCAGATTATTATGCTCCTTTGGAGACTAAAAGGAGAGACATCAGATTATTATGCTCCTTTGGAGACTAAAAAGAGAGACATCAGATTATTATGCTCCTTTGGAGACTAAAAGGAGAGACATCAGATTATTATGCTCCTTTGGAGACTAAAAGGAGAGACATCAGATTATTATGCTCCTTTGGAGACTATTAAAAGGTGGGACATCAGATTATTATGCTCCTTTGGAGACTAAAAGGAGAGATATCAGATTATTATGCTCCTTTGGAGACTAAAAGGATAGACATCAGATTATTATGCTCCTTTGGAGAGTAAAAGGAGAGACATCAGATTATTATGCTCCTTTTGAGACTATTAAAAGGAAAGACATCAGATTATTATGCTCCTTTGGAAACTATTAAAAGGAGACATATCAGATTATTATGCTCCTTTGGAGACTATTAAAAGGAGAGACATCAGATTATTATGCTCCTTTTGAGACTAAAATGAGAGGCATCAGATTATTATGCTCTTTTGGAGACTGAAAGGAGAGACATCAGATTATTATGCTCCTTTGGAGACTAAAAGGAGAGACATCAGATTATTATGCTCCTTTTGAGACTAAAAGGAGAGGCATCAGATTATTATGCTCTTTTGGAGACTGAAAGGAGAGACATCAGATTATTATGCTCCTTTGGAGACTGAAAGGAGAGACATCAGATTATTATGCTCCTTTTGAGACTATTAAAAGGAGAGACATCAGATTGTTATGCTCCTTTTGAGACTATTAAAAGGAAAGACATCAGATTATTATGCTCCTTTGGAAACTATTAAAAGGAGACACATCAGATTATTATGCTTCTTTGGAGAATATTAAAAGGAGAGACATCAGATTATTATGCTCCTTTTGAGACTAAAAGGAGAGGCATCAGATTATTATGCTCCTTTTGAGAGTATTAAAAGGAGAGACATCAGATTATTATGCTCCTTTGGAGACTAAAAGGAGAGACATCAGATTATTATGCTCCTTTTGAGACTATTAAAAGGAGAGACATCAGATTATTATGCTCCTTTGGAGACTATTAAAAGGAAAGACATCAGATTATTATGCTCCTTTGGAAACTATTAAAAGGAGAGACATCAGATTATTATGCTCCTTTGGAGACTATTAAAAGGAGAGACATCAGATTATTATGCTCCTTTTGAGACTAAAAGGAGAGGCATCAGATTATTATGCTCCTTTGGAGACTGAAAGGAGAGACATCAGATTATTATGCTCCTTTGGAGACTAAAAGGAGAGACATCAGATTATTATGCTCCTTTTGAGACTAAAAGGAGAGGCATCAGATTATTATGCTCTTTTGGAGACTGAAAGGAGAGACATCAGATTATTATGCTCCTTTGGAGACTGAAAGGAGAGACATCAGATTATTATGCTCCTTTTGAGACTATTAAAAGGAGAGACATCAGATTGTTATGCTCCTTTTGAGACTATTAAAAGGAAAGACATCAGATTATTATGCTCCTTTGGAAACTATTAAAAGGAGACACATCAGATTATTATGCTTCTTTGGAGAATATTAAAAGGAGAGACATCAGATTATTATGCTCCTTTTGAGACTAAAAGGAGAGGCATCAGATTATTATGCTCCTTTGGAGACTGAAAGGAGAGACATCAGATTATTATGCTCCTTTGGAGACTGAAAGGAGAGACATCAGATTATTATGCTCCTTTGGAGACTATTAAAAGGAGAGACATCAGATTATTATGCTCCTTTGGAGACTATTAAAAGGAAAGACATCAGATTATTATGCTCCTTTTGAAACTATTAAAAGGAGACACATCAGATTATTATGCTCCTTTGGAGAATATTAAAAGGAGAGACATCAGATTATTATGCTTCTTTTGAGACTAAAAGGAGAGGCATCAGATTATTATGCTCCTTTGGAGACTGAAAGGAGAGACATCAGATTATTATGCTCCTTTGGAGACTAAAAGGAGAGACATCAGATTATTATGCTCCTTTTGAGACTAAAAGGAGAGGCATCAGATTATTATGCTCTTTTGGAGACTGAAAGGAGAGACATCAGATTATTATGCTCCTTTGGAGACTGAAAGGAGAGACATCAGATTATTATGCTCCTTTTGAGACTATTAAAAGGAGAGACATCAGATTGTTATGCTCCTTTTGAGACTATTAAAAGGAAAGACATCAGATTATTATGCTCCTTTGGAAACTATTAAAAGGAGACACATCAGATTATTATGCTTCTTTGGAGAATATTAAAAGGAGAGACATCAGATTATTATGCTCCTTTTGAGACTAAAAGGAGAGGCATCAGATTATTATGCTCCTTTGGAGACTGAAAGGAGAGACATCAGATTATTATGCTCCTTTGGAGACTGAAAGGAGAGACATCAGATTATTATGCTCCTTTGGAGACTATTAAAAGGAGAGACATCAGATTATTATGCTCCTTTTGAGACTATTAAAAGGAGAGACATCAGATTATTATGCTCCTTTGGAGACTATTAAAAGGAAAGACATCAGATTATTATGCTCCTTTGGAAACTATTAAAAGGAGACACATCAGATTATTATGCTCCTTTGGAGAATATTAAAAGGAGAGACATCAGATTATTATGCTTCTTTTGAGACTAAAAGGAGAGGCATCAGATTATTATGCTCCTTTGGAGACTGAAAGGAGAGACATCAGATTATTATGCTCCTTTGGAGACTAAAAGGAGAGACATCAGATTATTATGCTCCTTTTGAGACTATTAAAAGGAGAGACATCAGATTGTTATGCTCCTTTTGAGACTATTAAAAGGAAAGACATCAGATTATTATGCTCCTTTGGAAACTATTAAAAGGAGACACATCAGATTATTATGCTTCTTTGGAGAATATTAAAAGGAGAGACATCAGATTATTATGCTCCTTTTGAGACTAAAAGGAGAGGCATCAGATTATTATGCTCCTTTGGAGACTGAAAGGAGAGACATCAGATTATTATGCTCCTTTGGAGACTAAAAGGAGAGACATCAGATTATTATGCTCCTTTTGAGACTATTAAAAGGAGAGACATCAGATTATTATGCTCCTTTTGAGAGTATTAAAAGGAGAGACATCAGGTTATTATGCTCCTTTGGAGACTATTAAAAGGAGAGGCATCAGATTATTATGCTCCTTTTGAGAGTATTAAAAGGAGAGACATCAGATTATTATGCTCCTTTGGAGACTATTAAAAGGAGAGACATCAGCTGCATCTCCTTTTTTAAGATAAACAATATTGCAATTGGGACTTGTTTGTTTTTCAAATGGTGATACAGCTGTACAGATCTACAGTCAAGAATTTGTCAAGTGGAAGAATTGGTCAAGAGACTATGAAGAATGTACGAAACACACACTGTTCCTCTGTCTGCCACTTCCTCTGTCTGCCACTTAAAATGCAGAAGATTTTATGTCACCCAGAAACTGTAAAGAAAGGGACAGTATCAACATTCTACTATAATGTGTAATCACCATTGAAGTAATCCATTTGAATTTGATGATTAGATAAAGATATTTAGTCAAAGTACAAGGCATTCAGGTTGACCAACATCTATCTGTGAGTTAGAAAGTGTAAGGTTCCAACCACATACTGGATTATTGATGTTGGCTATTATGGTGTAGCTGCATGCACATCAAAAACATAAGAGAATTCACAATGTACTATTTTGTTCACAATTTTTGTGATTTTATTAACAAATAAGTTTAATGTAACCTTGAATGCACTGAAAGGAATTGTGCAATAATGTTCTGACCAAAAAAACATCCCCATCCTTTTATTTGAATTGTGGTCATGTTCTTTTTTAATCTGTTCATTCCCATGGCTACTGCTGTTATGCAAGTTCAATTGCATTTCCCTCTTCCTATCAGAATGCTCACATTAATGTGTTTCCCTTGTTTCCCCTGCAGGTCCTTCTGGGTAAAAGTGGAAACAGCCTTTACTGACATGAAACGGATCAATTTTGGTTCATCATACAGTCACTGAGAACGAGGCTCCCTACCTTTGACAGAATACCAGATCCTCTGAGCCAAGGACATATAATTAATCCTCATAGAGAATTGGAAGACATAGTAGCACAGTTTTATTCATGGGAGAAGCATGGTAAAAGTTCAAATGTAATGCAAACATAAGATGAAAACATTGCATCCAAATGTGACTGGTTCATTTACAATTGAAATGGAGATTCTATGTATAATTATAGGCAGTGGAATTACTGATGTCCCCAGCATTCTGAGAACTCTTCAAGGGTGGGAAGTCTACAGACATTCCTATTGAAGGTGAGAGAGAGAGAAACCAAACCATGTTCATGTTACTTTTTTATGACATCATTTGAACAAGAACAGACACTCTCAGTTCATAATTGTATCTGTTGGTTATAGGATTTTGTGAATTATGGGATATTAGACATAAACAGCCAGTAAAATCTGCTGGACAAGATTTGTTGATCTGCAGTGACTGCTCTTAATATACAGGAACATGAAATACATACATGTGTCATATTGAAAATCCAACATACAATATGAGGCAACTTAAATGGCTAAAATATAGGAATTGAGGATGTTCACTAATTTGTGTTCGGAATACTAAGTTGAGCGTATAGAAATCTATGTGTGATCAATGTCAAACAAGTTGCTTGCAAAGATATGGCATGCACTTAAAGAATAACTTGCATTACATTTTATTTGTATATATTTATATATTTATAAAACATTTCTACAGAGATTGTAACATTTAAAAAGAGGATATTTTTTTTATTCCGTGGGATGAAAGGTGTGTTTTAAAGAAGGCTGTCATTCTTCTGAAAGTACATGCGTTTCTGCAGGGCATATCTGGATAATTTATTTCTATAGTGAGAGTATATAAATAAACACACATTATTGTTATGGTATAGGGGTGGAACATTTTTTGTAAAATGTGAAAGCAAACTAGATTAAACCAAATACATTGTTGTGCTTATCAGGGGAGGCATGATACTGAATGAACGCATGACTGATTCTTTTTCCACTTCCTCCTGTCATCGCTGTGGTCTGCTATGCATTTCCTGGAGAGAATGTTAGGACCTGCTGCCCCTTCCACCAACCGTGCACCTCACTTCGGCCCACCCTTAGTCGATGCGGACTTTGTGACTGTGTTCTCTCTGGGAAGAAAAACCCATTGTCAATGACGTGTTGGGGAAACAATGTCCACATCTTTGGACATCATTTGCACTTTGCACTTATGTTAGTCTTTATACTTTGTTTTTCCTTTAACATGTTAATTACAGAATCATTTCAAGTATGTGTTGATTGTGTTGATTTGAAATGGCAATGCCTGCTTCTAAAGCTATTTGAAAGGTCAATGACCTACAGTATATCACCCCGCTGTAAGTTAAATGAAAAAGTTAGTATTAATACTCATCCAAGCTAGTGCTACTGTCATTATTATCTCAGATTTTCAGTGAGAGTCAAAAACCTATTTCAAAGTGAATGAACATAAGAGGCAAAAGGAAGACAATTGATATCTGGGCTCCTGAGTGGCGCAGCAGTCTAAGGCACTGCATCTCAGTGGAAGAGGGGTCACTGCAGTTCCTGGTTTGAATCCAGGCTGCATCACAGTGATTGGGAGTCCATAGGGTTGGCGCATAATTGGCCCAGGGTCATCTGGGTTTGGCTGGGGTAGGCCATCACTGTAAATAATAATTTGTTCTTAACTGACTTGCCTGGTTAAATTTTTTTTTTTATCATTGTACCATGTAAGACCATCGTCCCAAGTAGCTGAAGACGTTCAATGTAAAAAACAAACAAGGAATGAATAGAATTATAATACCCATAGATTCTCAATTTGTAATCAAAGGAACTGGGTCAAATAGATCCCTCTGATAGTGGTCTACCTTTGTTCAAGAGCCCCAGCTGTTGCTAGAGCAGATTTTTCTGCAACTCAGAGATGACTGGAGGCACACTTCCAGAGGTGTCATCCATGATACTACACTGTGTAAGGAAATGTAGTTGGCTAAACTACACTAAATATACACGTGTATGTGGACACCCCTTCAAATTAGTGGATTCAGCTATTTCAGCCACACCCGTTGCTGACAGGTGTATAAAATCGAGCACACAGCCATGCAATCTCCATAGACAAACATTGGCAGTAGAATGGCCATACTGGAGAGCTCAGTGACTTTCAACGTGGCACCGTCATAGGATGCCACCTTTCCAACAAGTCAGTTTGTCTGCCCTGCTAGAGCTGCCCCGGTCAACTGTAAGTGATGTTATTGTGAAGTGGAAACCTCTAGGAGTAACAACGGCTCAGCCACGAAGTGGTAGGCCACACAAGCTCACAGAATGGGATCGCCTTAGTGCTGAGGTGCGCAAAGCGTAAAAATCGTCTGTCCTTCGTTGCAACACTCACTACCGAGTTCCAAACTGCCTCTGGAAGCAACGTCAGCACAATAACTGTTTGTCGGGAGCTTCATAAAATGGGGTTCTATGGCCGAGCAGCTGCACACAAGCCTAAGATCACCATTCGCCGAGTGTTGGCTGGAGTGGTGTAAAGCTCGCTGCCATTGGACTCTGGAGCAGTGGAAACACATTTTCTGGAGTGATGAATCCTACTACACCGGCTCTGACGCTCGTCGGATGTGGCAGAGCTGGAAAAATATTACGGACTACAGCCGCGAGCTGCCCAGTGACGCGAGCCTACCAGATGAGCTAAATGCCTTTTATGCTCGCTTCGAGGCAAGCAACACTGAAGCATGCATGAGAGCACCAGCTGTTCCGGACGACTGTGTGATCCCGCTATCCGTAGCTGATGTGAGCAAGACCTTTAAACAGGTCAACATTCATAAAGCCGCGGGGCCAGACGGATTACCAGAATGTGTACTCAAAGCATGAGCGGACCAACTGGCAAGTGTCCTCACTGACATTTTCAACCTCTCCCTGACCGAATCTGTAATACCTACATGTATCAAACAGACCACCATAGTCCCTGTGCCCGAGAAAGCGAAGGTAACCTGCCTAAATGATTTACCGCCCCATAGCACTCACGTCGGTAGCCATGAAGTGCTTTGATAGGCTGTTCATGGCTCACATAACACCATCATGCTGGAAACCCTAGACCCACTCCAATTTGCATACCCCCCCAACAGATCCACAGATGACGCAATCTCAATCACACTCCACACTGCCCTTTCCCACCTGGGACTAAACACTAAGGACACTAAGGACACTGGGACTAAACACCTCCCTCTGCAACTGGATCCTTGACTTCCTGACTGGCCACCCCCAGGTTGTAAGGGTAGGCAACAACACATGTGTCATGCTGATCCTCAACACTGGGGGCCCTCAGGGGTGCGTGCTTAGTCCCCTCCTGTACTCCCTGTTCACCCACGACTGTGTGGCCAAGCATGACTCCAACACCATCATTAAGTTTGCTGACGACACAACAGTGGTAGGCCTGATCACCGACAACGATGAGACAGCCTATAGGGTGGAGGTCAGAGACCTGGCAGTGTTGTGCCAGGACAACAACCTCTCCCTCAATGTGAGCAAGACAAATGAGATGATTTGGGACTATAGGAAAAGGAGGGCCAAACAGGCCCCCATTCTCATCGACGGGGCTGAAGTGGAGCGGGTTGAGAGTTTCAAGTTCCTTGGTGTTCACATCACCAAAGAACTATTATGGTCCAAACCCACCAAGACAGTTGTGAAGAGGGCACAACAACAGCTTTTCCCCCTCAGGAGACTGAAAAGATTTGGCATGAGTCCCCAGATCCTCAAAAGGTTCTACAGCAGCACCATCGAGAGCATCCTGACCGGTTGCATCACCGCCTGGTATGGCAACTGCTCGGCATCTGACCCTACAGTGGGTAATGCGTACGGCCCAGTACATAACTGGGGCCAAGCTTCCTGACATCCAGGACCTATATACTAGGCTATGTCAGAGGAAGGCCCAAAAAATTGTCAAAGACTCCAGTCACCCCACTCATAGACTGTTTTCTCTGCTACCGCACGGCAAGCGGTACCGGAGCACCAAGTCTAGGACCAAAAGGCTCCTTAACACCTTCTACCCCCAAGTCTAAGACTGATTTGAATCACGCTTTACCATCTGGCAGTCCGACAGACGAATCTGGGTTTAGCGGATGCCAGGAGAACGCTACCTGCCCCAATGCATAGTGCCAACTGTAAAGTTTGGTGGAGGAGGAATAATTATCTGGGGCTGTTTTTTATGGTTTTGGCTAGGCCCCTTAGTTCCAGTGAAGGGAAATCTTAACGCTACAGCATACAATGACATTCTATACGATTCTGTGCTTCCAACTTTGTGGCATCAGTATGACAATGCCCCCATGCACAAAGCGAGGTCCATATAGAAATGGTTTGTCTAGATTAGTGTGGAAGAACAGGGCCTGCACAGAGCCCTGACCTCAACCCCTGCGAGCCAGGCCTAATCGCCCAACATCCGTGCCCGACCTCAGTAATGCTCGTGGTTGAATGGAAGCAAGTCCCTGCAGAAATGTTCCAATATCTAGTGGAAAGCCTTCCCAGAAGAGTGGATGCTCTTATAGCAGCAAAGGGGGGACCAACTCCATATTAATGCCCATGATTTTGGAATGAGCTGTTCGACGAGCAGGTATCCACATACTGTTGCTCATGTAGTGAATATTAACACCTTATTGTTTTACTGTCAATGGGTTAAAAGCAAAACAAGAGTCCAGAAACAACCCCTTACACCCACGTTGTGTGACAGACTGCAGACTCTCACCGCCTCTTCCATCCCTATAATGCCATTGATTTATCGGATCGGGCGTGTCTGGCAGGCTGGGCATGCCATGTGCGCTAGTTTAGAACCATTCTACAACCTCCCGGCGCGAGCGTAGCCGCGAACGTGGCCTACGGGCGGTCAGTAACAAGCTGTATCTTTGTTTGTTTGGTTTGTGGCTGGGGTCGGCATGGCGGATAGTTCAGATGGTAGCGTTAGGGCAACTGATATTGTTAATGATGATATAACCAGTGACGATCAGCTATTTACACCTGTTGTAAATAGGAGGAACAGGAGTAAGATAAATCGCAATGAGGGTGATGGAGGGATGAACACTGGAAACCATGAGTGTTGAGAGTAGATCTGTAAAGCGCAGGACCACTAGACAAAGAGGTTGGAGTAGAAAGCTATAAAGTTATGGTAGTGTTCCCAGAACCAGCAAGTAAGTACTTCCATCCTTTGCATTTGACAAAAATATTTGGGAAGAGATTGGGGTTATTAAGGATGCCCAACCGCTGGGTTAGGAGAAGGTCCTGATCACTGCAAACAGTACAATTCAGCAGGAGAAAGTTTTGAAATTGAACTCACTAAATGGGGGTCGGGTGGAATGTCACATTCCCAGTACTATGTCTAAAATGAGAGTAGTAATTGCTGGAATGCCAATGGAAATGGAAGAAGTTAAGGCTTCCCTGAAAGGAGGAAAAGTTATTGACGCGAACAGGATGAAAAGCAGAAGAAGTGGCAGTCGAGTGGACACTACAACTGTACTGTTAGAATTTGAAGGGAACCTGCAGAATAGGGTGCAGCTAGGATCCCTCAGTTGTCCGGTTAGAGAGTACGTGCCGTCTCCACTTCAAGTGCCAACGGATGGAGCATGTTGCTAATGTGTGCAAAGGTAAAATGAGATGTGCAAAGTGTGGTAGGGATCACGTGTATGGGAAATGTGGGCCTGATGCTAAAGTTAAATGTTATAACTGTGAGGGAGGATGTGAAGTACAACAGAAAGCCATGGAAGCACAGAGGTACACAATTACAAACAAGGTATCCTATGCTGAGACTATTTGGAAAGTGAATAACAAACCTAGTGTTCAAAATACTCCAGATACAACATATTGGCAGATAGTGGCCGCTCCGAGGACGCCAATGGAACGCTAGGAGTTTGATTGCCAATGGACAAGAATTTTAAAAAGTGTGTACATGATTTAGATGTTTTACAGGACGTGGTGTGTGTAAAGGAAACATGGTTTAAACCCCAATTGGATTATATTATAACTGAGTTTATCTCTGTGAGAAGTGATGGAAATAGAGTTTTCGGTGGTGGGTGTGCTACATTTATTAAAGAAGATGTAGCACTTAGAGAGATTCATGGTTTCAAAGAACATGAATGTGTGGCACTGGAGATTTGTAGAGAAGGGGGTAATATCACATTGCTTAATTACTATAATCCTTGTAAACCCGTCTCTGTATCTGAATCTAGTTGCGATATCCAGTAAAGGTGACAAGGAGATATAGTATGGTGTGGAGATTTCAGTGTGCATAACAGCTTGTGGGGCAGCAATACAAGACTTTATGGAGCGAAGGGGACTAGTTGGTATAAATTATGTTCGGGGGACATGGATAAATGTGACTAGAGGTACATTGTCATGCTTAGATCTTACATTGGGTCCTCCTCCATTGCTGGTACACAGTATGTGAGTGGGGTGTGAAGATAGAATCCACAACAGGTAGTGATCATTTTCCAGTCACATGCAACATAGATCTTGAAGTACAGTATCGGTCAAAAGTTCGGACACACCTTCTCATTCCAGGGTTTTTCTTTATTTTTGCTATTTTCTACATTGTAGAATAATAGTGAAGACATCAAAACTATGAAATAACACATATGGAATCATGTAGTAACCAAACATGTGTTAAACAAATCCAAATATATTTTATATTTGAGATTCTTCAAAGTAGCCACCCTTTGCCAGCTTTGCACACTCTTGGCATTCTCTCAACAAGCTTCATGGGGTAGTCACCGGGAATGCGTTTCAATGAAAACACGTGCCTTATTAAAAGTTCATTTGTGGAATTTCTTTCCTTCTTAATGCGTTTGAGCCAATCAGTTGTGTTGTGACGAGGTAGGGGGGTATACATAAAATAGCCCTATTTGGTAAAATACCAAGTCCATAGTGTCACGACTTCCGCCGAAGTCGGCTCCTCTCCTTGTTCGGGCGGCGTTCGGCGGTCGACGTCACCGGCTTTCCAGCCATCGCCGCTCCATTTTTCCATTGTTCCATTTGTTTTGTCTTGTTCTCGGCACACCTGGTTTTCATTCCCTAATCACACTGCATGTATTTATTCCTCTGTTCCCCTGTCACGTTCCTGACCTTATTTCCTTTGTTTTGTCTTTATTTAGTTGGTCAGGACGTGAGCTGGGTGGGTATAGTCTATGTTCTATGTTTCTAGGTTAGGTTTGTCTTATTGGCCTGATATGGTTCTCAATCAGAGGCAGGTGTTTTATGTTGTCTCTGATTGGGAACCATATTTAGGTTGCCTGTTTTCACTATTGGTTTGTGGGTGATTGTTCCTGTTCGTGCGTTCATGTGTTCTATGTTCACTAGTTCAGGACTGTAGCTTCGTTGGTTTTCGTCTGTTTATTGTTTTTGTTCGTATTGAAAAAGTATTCCAATAAATATGGAAACGTACCACGCTGCGCTTTGGTCCTCCTCTCTTTCCACCGACGAAAGACGTTACACAAAGACATGGAGGGGATGTGAAATTGTTTTTGTTACATGTTCGTGTGTATGCGCCAGGCTGGGTTTTTCCCCGTTATTCCGTGGCTTTTCATGAGGGATGTTGATTGTACAAAATTTGCTAAATTTTTGTGACAGTTTCGCGCATAGCACTTTTACCTTTGGCTGGAGGTTTTGACGCAGTGGCATCTGTCTGTTTTATTTGCCTCTGCCTTAATAAAGTGTGCGCCTGTTCACAACTCTCTGCTCTCCTGCACCTGACTTCTCCACCAGTAGCGCACACCTTGACACATAGTATGGCAAGAACAGCTCAAATAAGCAAAGGGAAACAACAGTCCATCATTACTTTAAGACATGAAGGTCAGTCAATCCGGAGAATTTCAAGAACTTTCACGTGCAGTTGCAAAAACCATCAAGCGCTATGATGAAATTGGCTCTCAAAGACCGCCACAGGAAAGGAAGACCCCGTTACCTCTGCTGCAGAGGATAAGTTCATGAGCGTTAACTGAACCTCAGACTGCAGCCCAAATAAATGCTTCAGAGTTCAAGTAACAGACACATCTCAACATCAACTGTTCAGAGGAGACTGCGTGAATCAGGCCTTCATGGTCGAATTGCTGCAAAGAAACCACTACTCAAGGACACCAATAAGAAGAAGACTTGCTTGGGCCAAGAAACACGAGCAATGGACATTAGACCGGTGGAAATCTGTCCTTCGGTCTGATGAGTCAAAATGTGAGATTTTTGGTTCCAACCGGCGTGTCTTTGTGAGATGCAGAGTAGGTGAACGGATGATCTCCGCATGTGTGGTTCCCACCGTGAAGCATGGAGGAGAAGGTGGGACGGTGTGGGGGTGCTTTGCTGGTGACATTGTCTGTGATGTATTTAGAATTCAAGGCACACTTAACCAGCATGGCTACCACAGCATTCTGCAGCGATACGCCATCCCATCTGGTTTGCGCTTAGTCAAATCAAACTTTATTTGTTACATGCGCCGAATACAACAAGTGAGACTTTACAGTGAAATACTTACTTACAAGCCCTTAACCAACAGTGCAGTTCAAGAAGAAGAAAATATTTACCAAGTAGACTAAAATAAAAAGTAATAAAAAAAGTAACACAATAAGAATAACAATAACGAGGCTACAGTATATACAGGGGGCACTGGTACCAAGTCAGTGTGCGAGGGTACAGGCTAGTTGAGGTAATCTGTACATGTAGGTGGGGTTGAAGTGACTATGCATTGGTAACAAACAACCAGCGAGTAGCAGCAGTGTACAGGGGGGGGCTCAATGTAAACTGTCCGGTGGCAATTTTATGAATGGTTGGGGGTAGAAGCTGTTGAGGAGCCTTTTGGTCCTAGACTTGGCGCTCCGGTACCTCTTGCTGTGCGGTAGCAGTGAAACCAGTCTATAACTAGGGTGACTGGAGTCTCTGACAAAGGACAATCATTTGTTTATCTCTGGCAAAGGACAATCATTTGTTTATCTCTGGCAAAGGACTATCATTTGTTTATCAACAGGACAATGACCCAAAACACACCTCCAGGCTGTGTAAAGGCTATTTGACCAAGGAGAGTGATGGAGTGCTGCATCAGATGACCTGGCCTACACAATTACCCGACCTCAACCCAATTGAAACGGTGTGGGATGAGTTGGGCCTCAGTGAAGGAAAAGCAGCCAACAAGTGCTCAGCACATGTGGGAACTCTTTCAAGACTGTTGGAAAAGCATTCCTTATGAGGCTGGTTGAGAGAATGCCAAGAGTGTGCATAGCTGTCACCAAGACAAATGGTAACTACTCTGAATAATAATAACACTTTTTGGTTACTACATGATACCCAATGTGTTATTTCATAGTTTTGATGTCTTCACTATTATTCTGCAATGTAGAAAATAGTGCAAATAAAGAAAACCCCTTGAATGAGTAGGTGTGTCCAAACCTTTGACTGGTACTGTAAGTATACAGGTGGTAGACGAAAGATAGTTCCTTGGTGCCTGAAGTATGTAATAAAGCCATCAATGATCGTGATAATGCTTTTAAAACTTTGAAGAATAATTTGACATTTGATAGCATGATAGTCTCTCAGGGAAAGAGAGTGTTGGCTAGGAATGTCATTAAGAACACAAAGAAAGGTGCATGGCAGGAATTCTGTTCTTCTATAGGAAGGGAAACAACTGGGGGATGTTTGGAAAATGTTTGTCACGTTCCTGACCTGTTTTCTGTTATTTTTGTATGTGTTTAGTTGGTCAGGGCGTGAGTTGGGGTGGGCATTCTATGTTTTGTGTTTCTATGTTTAGGTCATTTGTAATTAGCCTTATATGGTTCTCAATCAGGGACAGGTGTTTGACGTTTCCTCTGATTGAGAACCATATAAAGGTAGGCTGTTCACACTGTTTGTTTGTGGGTGGTTGTCTTCCGTGTCTGTGTATGTTGCACCATACGGGACTGTTTCGGTTTGTTCGTTCGTTTGTTCTTCGTGTTATATGTAAGTTCTCATAGTTCAGGTCTGTCTACGTTCGTTTGTTATTTTGTAGTTTGTTGAAGTGTTTTCGGTTTTCGTCTTTACTTTAATAAACTTCATTATGTCCACTTTCCCCGCTGCGCTTTGGTCCAATCCCTACTCCTCCTCTTCTTCCGAAGAGGAGGAGGACGACCGTTACAATGTTAAAGAGGATGATGGGGAAAGGAAAGACAGTACAGATAACTGTGTTAGTTGAGGACGATGTTATGGCTGTTTCAAACAAAGAAAAAGCAGATGCTCTAGGAAGAGATTTTGCAGCAGTGCAATAAAGTTCACAATCTAAATGATGAATGTAAAAGATGTAAGGAAGAAAAGCTAAGAACGCATGAAGATGTATACCGTAAGAAATGTGATTCTGAATTATCTCTGGATGCTGAATTCGCCACGTTTGAAATAACGAGGTCTTTGGTTGCACTGCTCCAGGTCAGGATTGATTATGCTACATTTTGTTTAAACATCTGCCTACAGAAGTTTTAGGAAAGATTTTGATTTTATTAAACAAAATATGGAGGACAGGAGTGCTACCATCAGAATCTGCATATGCTTTTTGTGAAGCCTGGTAAAGATCCATCCAGTCCTGCTAGTTATAGACCTCGACAACCACTGTGATTATTATTATTTGACCCTGCTGGTCATCTATGAACATTTGAACATCTTGGCCGTGTTCTGTTATAATCTCCATCCGGCACAGCCAGAAGAGGACTGGCTACCCCTCATAGCCTGGTTCCTCTCTAGGTTTCTTCCTAGGTTCTGTCCTTTCTAGGGAGTTTTTCCTAGCCACAGTGCTTCTACACCTGCATTGCTTGCTGTTTGGGGTTTTAGGCTGGGTTTCTGTACAGCACCTTGTGACATCAGCTGATGTAAGAAGGGCTTTATAAATAAATTGTATTGATTGATTGATTGATATTGCACTTGCATCAAGTCTCTGTAAATTAATAGAAAAGTTGATTGTAGGAAGATTGATGTATTATCTGTAACATAGGGGTCTATTAAGTCCACACCAGAGTGGATTCAGAAAATGAAGAACTAGCCTTGATGCATTAGTTAAAGTTAGTACTGGAGGTGACCAAGGCTTTGGCAATGAAGGAAGTGATGTCAATAGTATATATATATATTTTTTTAAATTATTTATCCCTTTTTCTCTCCAATTTCATGGTATCCAATTGGTAGTTACAGTCTTGTCTCATCGTTGCAACTCCCGTATGGACTCGGGAGAGGCGAAGGTCGAGAGCCGTGCGTCCTCCGAAACACAACCCAACCAAGCTGCACTGCTTCTTGACACAACGCCCACTTAACCCGGAAGCCAGCTCCACCTCCCGGGTGGCGCAGTGGTCTAGGGCACTGCATCGCAGTGCTAGCTGCGCCACCAGAGTCTCTGGGTTCACGCCCAGGCTCTGTCGCAGCCGGCCGCAACCGGGAGGTCCGTGGGGCGACGCACAATTGGCATAGCGTCGCCCGGGTTAGGGAGGGTTTGGCCGGTAGGGATATCCTTGTCTCAGTATGTAAATGTAATAAAATGTATGCACTCTACTGTAAGTCGCTCTGGATAAGAGCGTCTGCTAAATGACTAAAATGTAAATGTAAATGTGTCTGAGGAAACACCGTACACCTGGTGACCGTGTCAGCGTGCACTGACAGGAGTCGCTAGAGCACGATGGGACAAGGACATCCCTGCCAGCCAAACCCTCCCCTAACCCGGACGATGCTGGGCCAATTGTGTGCCGCCCCATGGGTCACCCGGTCACGGCCAGCTGCAACAGAGCCTGGACTCGAACCCAGAATCTCTCGTGGCACAGTGCGATGCAGTGCCTTAGACCACTGCGCCACTCGGGAGGCCGTCAATAGTATATTTTGATATTGAAAAAGCATATGATACAATGTGGCGGGAAGGTTTACTGATTAAATTGAATGGAATAGGCAGGGGTGGGAGAATGTATAACTGGATTTCGGAGTTCTTGTTTGACCTAACCTTCCAGGTCAGGGTGGGATTGGCGTTATCAAGAGTATAGGAGGTAGAAAATGGAACTGCACAAGGTAGTGCTGTTAGTCCTATCTTATTTCACATTTATGTTTGATGATATCTTTGGGGTATCGGACAGGGTATAGGGGCGGCGTTATTTGCAGATGATGGTCCATTTGGAAAACGGGAAGGAGTATTCCTTATGCAATAGAGACAATGCAAGGTGCTGTTGTAGCAGTAAAGGAATGGGCCTTATCATGGGGTTGTTGCCATGTTGCCGTATGTAGTTCACTAATAAAAAGATTTAAGGAAGATGTCAGTGTTCAATCATATGCAATACGAATGGAAAGGGTAACAGAATTTAAGTATTTGGGGCAATGGTTTTATGAAAAGCTTACATGGAGACATATTACATATATTGATACTAAATATAAGAAAGTTTTAAATAGTTGGGCATGATTGGGGGGCAGATAGGCAATATTTACTGAATATTTAGCGTACTTTAGTGAGATTGTCCGAAGATTGAGTACTTTGTATATGGTTCTGCGGCTTTTACATTGCTGTTGCACCTTGATAGGATGCAAGCGAGGGCACTCAGGATGTGCAATGGTGCATTTAAAACTACACCGGTTGAGGCTTCACAAGTAGATACTGGGGAAATGCCACTATCCCTTAGAAGAGTTAAGCCAGCCCTGGCATACTGGATTGAAGGGTAGTACGGTAGACCATCATATACTGACAGTACTGGAAGAGTGCTGGGAATATGAACAATATCAAGAGGGGTTTTGGCCCAGAGATTGGAAAAAGGGTTGCTGAATATGGACTCAGAGATGTTGTTATAGGGCCATCTGTGGCAATAGGAAATCTGCCACTGGGGTTTTATACAAGACCACATGTTGATCTGAGCCTGACAGAAGAAAAGAAACAGTGGTGTGAAGGAGATAATGAAGGAACAATAGTGGATCAATATAGTAGTAATACATTTTATTCTTGTCTTGCAGTGTATACAGATGGTTCAAAGGATCCCATGAATGGGAAGACAGGAGCAGGTGTATTTATTCCTGATTTCAATATTAATCTATGCAAGAGACTAACAAATGATTTATCTGTATATTCAACAGAAATGCTTGCTATAATTGTTGGATTCCAATGGATAGAGGAGGCACAACCAAGAAGACTAGTAATATG
Organism: Salvelinus namaycush; assembly: GCF_016432855.1. Lineage (NCBI taxonomy): Eukaryota > Metazoa > Chordata > Actinopteri > Salmoniformes > Salmonidae > Salvelinus > Salvelinus namaycush. The sequence continues at coordinate 9,111,333 of NC_052307.1, forward strand.
TTGGGACTCTGCATCAGTTTAGTATAGTTTAAGATCTGGAACGTCAGAACGTGATGATTTATGGGTAGAAATAATGATGCTGTTGGGCTTACAAAGAAATGGTATTGAAATTCAGATCTGTTGAATTCCAGCTCATACAGGAGTTAATGGAAATGACACAGTAGATATAATAACAAAAAGAGCAGTGAGAAAGAATATTGTGGATATAAGGGTGCAGTTGGGTAGAGAGGAAAATAAAACATTGATTCGGGAAAATGGGTTAGATTGCTGTCAGAGACAATGGGATGAAAGTAGTAAGGGCAGACATTTTATTGTACAAAGAAATCTGTACGGGAGATAGTGTCATATAATGGGAACAGAAGGGAGGGGGTTATGTTGTGTAGGATGAGATTAGGGCTTGCGGGATTGAATTAATCTTTGAAATTGATAGGGAAACATGGTCCTGGAATGTGTAATGGCTGTATGGTAGAGGAAATGGTTGATCATGTATTATCATTTTGTGAAATGTATGATGTAGAAAGGGAGAGGTTGTTTGATAGGGTCAGAGAGGTTAGACGGGAATGGGGAGTGGGTGGTATTTTGGGTGGGGGTAATGGGAGTAGTGAGGTTTGTTGGGAATTATTTTATTAGAAATTCTGGGTCAGTTAATTAAGAAAATATAGTGGTATAAATACAGTTGAAGTCGGAAGTTTACATACACCTTAGCCAAATACATTTAAACTCAGTTTTTCACAATTCCTGATATTTAATCCTAGTAAAAATTCCCTGTTTTAGGTCAGTTAGGATCACCAATTTATTTTAAGAACGGGAAATGTCAGAATAATAGTAGAGAGAATGATTTATTTCAAATTTTATTTCTTTCATCACATTCCCAGTGGGTCAGAAGTTTACATACACTCAATTAGTATTTGGTAGCATTGCCTATAAGTTGTTTAACTTGGGTCAAACGTTTCAGGTAGCCTTCCACAAGCTTCCCACAATAAATTGGGTGAATTTTGGCCCATTCCTCCTGACAGAGCTGGTGTAACTGAGTCACGTTTGTAGGCCTCCTTGCTCGCACACACTTTTTCAGTTCTGCCCACACATTTTCCATAGGATTGAGGTCAGAGCTTTCTGATGGCCACTCCAATACCTTGACTTTGTTGTCCTTAAGCCATTTTGCCACAACTTTGTCATTGTCCATTTGGAAGATCCATTTCCCACCAAGCTTTAACTTCCTGACTGATGTCTTGAGATGTTGCTTCAATATATCCACATAATTTTCCATCCTCATGATGCCATATATTTTGGGAAGTGCACTAGTCCCTCCTGCAGCAAAGCACCCCCACAACATGATGCTGCCACCCCGTGCTTCACGAATTGGACGGTGTTCGTCGGCTTGCAAGAATCCCCCTTTTTTCCTCCAAACATAACGATGGGCATTATGGCCAAACAGTTCTATTTTTGTTTCATCAGACAAGAGTACATTTCTCCAAAAAGTACCATATTTGTCCCCATGTGCAGTTGCAAACTGTAGTCTGGCTTTTTATATGGCGGTTTTGGAGCAGTGGCTTCTTCCTTGCTGAGCGGCCTTTCAAGTTATGTCAATATAAGACTAGTTTTACTGTGGATATAGATACTTTTGTACCTGTTTCCTCCAGCATCTTCACAAGGTCCTTTGCTGTTGTTCTGGGATTGATTTGCACTTTTCGCACCAAAGTACGTTCATCTCTCGGAGACAGAACTTATCTCCTTCCTGAGCGGTATGACGGCTGCATGGTCCCATGGTGTTTATACTTACGTACTATTGTTTGTACAGATGAACGTGATACCTTCAGGCGTTTGCAAATTGCTCCCAAGGATGAACCAGACTTGTGGAGGTCTACAATTTGTTTTCTGAGGTCTTGTCTGATTTCTTTTGATTTTCCCATGATGTCAAGCAAAGAGGCACTGAGTTTGAACGTAGGCCTTGAAATACATCCACAGGTACACCTCCAATTGACTCAAATGACATCAATTAGCCCATCAGAAGCTTCTAAAGCCATGACATCATTTTCTGGAATTTTCCAAGCTGTTTAAAGGCAGAGTCAACTTAGTGTATGTAAACTTCTGACCCACTGGAATTGTGATACAGTGAATTATAAGTTAAATAATCTGTCTGTAAACAATTGTTGGAAAAATTACTTGTGTCATACACAAAGTAGATGTCCTAACCGACTATAGTCCTATAAGTATAGTTTGTTAACAAGAAATGTGTGGAGTGGTTGAAAAACGAGTTTTAATGACTCCAACCTAAGTGTATGTAAACTTCCGACTTCAACTGTAGGTCGTGACCGGCCTTACACTCCAGTACAGTAGGTGGCAGTGTATGCACCTGTCAGTTGGTTGTGATTTGCCAATAAAACTTAAAGAAGAACCTCCCGCACGGAGCGAGGGACAGCAAGTGTGCCTACTGCTGGTTAGCGTGATGCTGTGTCGAAAGAACACGTGACTGACTAGGGGGAAAAGAATGAAAGGCTAAAAAGAAAAAGGCGAAAAAGAGCTTTAACAACACTGCAAGGTATGATAAAAAACACTTGTGGAAATGGGACAATTGTATGTATAGATATATATATAACGTTATATATTTAAATGAGACATAGTATTAAGTATCCAGTTTTAAGGCGAGGAAACTGTATTTGCTGACGTTGGATAATTTTCACTGTCTGGACCAAAAACATTTAGCCAGTTAGTTAGGGGCATCAAGCTAGGTGTGTGTTTGCTAGTTAACGTTAGCTTTCTTTCAGTAGTTGGATTGGCTAGCTAGCACTGTTTTCAAGGGAGTTATTGGTAACGTTGCATCCTTGTGCTGATGACGTGTCAAATCTAAGCCATTGAAAGTATAGTTAGCTAACGTTATCCCTAAAACATTCATGTGTTGGTACTTATAGGCCGTTTTTTCCCCTGTGGTGTGAGACTGTCCTTTTGTTTTCGAAATTACAGTGTAAGATTTGCGGTGTTTTTCCAGCTCCAGCGGAGAGAAAGGGGATGGTGAATTCTGACCTGCAATGTTGTTGTGAGATCAAACAGGCCTGCGGTAAAGGGTCTGTGAGTATAACGTTACATCCAGTCTTCGGCGCTATTGACTGAAAATGCTGTTAAATGTAAAACCCTTTTTTTTTTGCACCACTACCCTGTTGTGATACTTAAAAAATGTATCACTGATTAGACTTATCTGGAAAGGTAAAATATATGTGCAGAGCACTCACTTTCACCTGTTCAATCATATAACATCAGTGCTAATACGCCAGCGTTTCCCAAACTCGGTCCTCGGACCCGTTTTTTTTTTTTTTTTTGCCCTAACACTACAAAGCTGATTTAAATAATCAAGTTGATGAGCTCCCCAGACTGCTGGGCTTGGCAAAAACCAAAACATGCACCCCATGAGGTCCCCAGGACAGTGTTTGAGAAACGCTGCATTAAGCTAAGTTGCTTTAGCTAGCAGAGGTCGTTACAGTGACCTCTTGCATGACCCTCGTCTTTGTTTGCACGCTACAGTACTTGTAAACTACAAATGGGCAGGTATAGGACTTGTGAGCTGTTTAATTTGTTTACAGTAGTCTAATCCTAGATGCCTCTGACCTGTGTTGTGAGAGGTGTGTATACCTAAACAATTAGTTAATACATCTTATTGATGAGCTGGACTAGTACCCAGATGCTGTATTGTGATTATTATTATTAATTTTTTTAAGAACACCCCTGTGGAGAAGGCGTGATGAAGCTGAATGAACGTAGTGTGGCTCACTATGCCACCTGCGACTCGCCGCCAGACAAGACAGGCTTCCTTTTCAAGAAGGGGGAGCGAAACACAGCCTACCACCGGCGTTGGTTGATCCTGAAGGGCAACATGCTGTTCTACTTTGAGGAACGTGAGAGCCGGGAACCCATCGGCGTCATCGTGTTGGAGGGCTGCACCGTAGAGCTCTGCGAGTCAGCTGAGGAGTTCGCCTTTGCCATCAAGTTTGACTGCGCCAAGGCGCGTGTCTACAAGATGGCGGCGGAGAACCAGGCGGCCATGGAGTCGTGGGTTAAGGCTCTGTCGCGAGCCAGCTTCGACTACATGCGGCTGGTGGTGCGAGAGTTGGAGAGGCAGCTGGAGGAAATCCAGGAGGGGGCTGGTGGGCTGCAGGGCAGGCCCAAGTCCTCCAAGAAGGCTGGGGGGGTGGCACGCTCCAAATCAGGAGCATCATTCAGCGCTTCCTACGTGCCCTCTACCCAGGTTACAGGTGCAGCGCTCGCACAGGGTTCGGCTCATGCCCGCAGCCTTCAGGAGGAGGTGCAGCTCCTGTCAGGCGCCTCTAAAGAGAACGGGGTGGCCTGGAGCAAGCCTTCTGCTCTGGTCAATGGTTATGGTGAGGGCCCCCACTCTGGTGTGCCGTGGGAGGGAAATGGGAATGGAGGGGGTGATGGGGTCAGGCCTCCGCCCGTGCCTCCGCGCAGGAGGGGTGCATCTCTTGAGAGTCCTGTCTCTCCCGGGACTGGGTGCTTCTCCAAACTTCACGACTGGTACGGAAAAGAGGTGGCTGAACTGAGGGTGGAGTGGCTTCAGAGCCATTGAGGCGCCCCTCCCCCTCACCTCACAGCCCAGCTGTTAGCCATTATTAGAAAGGGCACTTGTCACTTCGCAGGATTGTTTCACCCCAAAATACCTTGACTTTAATGCCAGAGAGCGTGTCCTTAAAATTCCAAACCCTTGGGGCAGTCTGGGGAGCTAGTTGATTTTCTAAAAGCAGCACTTTCCTGGTATTTTTAGGTCTTGTGGGCCAGTGGGAACATGATGTGTTGTCCTATGACTGTCTGTCACTACATTTCTATGAGTCTATGGTACATTTTGGATTTTTTTTTTTAAGGAAAAGCTTTGTATTTACTGTCTTTTTGTTGTAGTTTTTTTCCAATCAGAAACTACGATCACTTATCACTTTCTCTATCATTGTGTTCTACCATTGTTCTATTCACAAAAGAAAGGATGACCCCTGATTGTTACTGAATTGAGTATGTCTGACAGGTAATAGAAGTCAGTACATGTACATAGTTGAAAAAATGCATTTCATTCCATTTCACCGGAGGTTTTGAAAGGGGGACCATTGAAGAATGAACACCGGTGCATTCATTCTTTATACCACATTAATTTTGCTCAAGCAATGGTTTACATATTTAGAAAATTCTTCTCTCTTTTTAACCTGTGCCTTATGATTTTCCTCCCAAACCTGTCATTGACAGTCATCTAATAATAAGAGTAGGCCTACCCAATGCCTTTATCTGCCTTTCGTTTTTGCCAAACCATACCTTAGTGCAATTTTTGTTCGTTTGCGACAATGGCTCAATCCATTTGGCCAGATCTAACACAGTATTTTTATTAGTCACTTTTTTTATATATATACATTTGATTACTGATAATGGAATAACCCAGTTTTTTTTTTTTAGGGGGGCCTTTTCTGTTTCCTTGTCATACCATACTAGACTGGTAGCTTTAGACAAGTCTGTTACTGGTGCCAAAAATATGATGGGACAAGGAATGGAAAATCAAGTTGTGGAAAGCCAATAAAGATCCTGAACAGGCTACATACAGGTGGTTGGTATAGATGTGATTGTGACTGGGTGAAGGATGATCAGTTGTATGTTATTGATTACTATGTTTTTATTGAATCTATTTCTGACACTAGGAGGACATTTTGTACCGAGTTACAGTTCCCTTTTTTAATTATGCCATTTGGAGTATGTCAAATTATTGGATGAGACATTGCACAGCATGACACCTCTATATCCAGTGTGCTAAAAATGGAATGATGACAACCCAATGCTTCCTTATACTTTTGTAATCTGTTTGTGGTCAACTTCATGGAAAGAATACCAAAATATTTTAGTACACTACTGCCAGAAGAATGTCCTGTTTCCATGTGGCTAGTTGGGATTGTGTCTAGAGACCGTAATGCAATTACCTTCAGCTGCTCACCCCTGAATGAATGACTGAACTTATACAATGAGCATTACCTATAAGTAATTTAAACACATCAATAAACAGCTGAAAGATTCTCTTGTTTTGTCCAAGTGTGTATCCTTCATTTCAATGTTTGAATGAATACATTTGTTCATGTTGGGCTGTTTTCCTCGAACTGAAAACTTTTTTGATGCTAATCTGATGCCAGTTTCTGTGTTCGCATTGGCATGTCTGTAGAATATATGTGAATTTAATGTGAGCGAGGAAACTGAAATGGACGGCATTAAATCAACATCAGGTGACCAGTCCAGATGGGACAATAGGGTTGCGTTTTCTCTTAAAGTGAAACATTTTGCTTTCATTTAACCAGATGTCGCTCCAAACTAATTTCCTCTTTGCTATATTGTAACAATTCATAAAAACAAAAATGTGCTTTTTGGTCTAAATTTAAGGTTAGAGTTGGGCAAAAGTATTGCAGTGTGGTTCATTTTAGGGTTAGGTTTAAAATCACATTTTAAGAAGGTAAATTGTAGAAATAGGGGGGTTTATGACTGGCTGTGGTAACTACTGATGACCGAGGTGTATGGAAGGGGTAGTCTGGCCTAATTTCTACTCCTTTTAATTGATCAATACATGTTTATATTATAGAGATGATTAAAACACTATGACCAAATCTACATCGACAATTTATTACATGTTTGTATTTATTAGTGTTACAAGGACTTATTGTATTTTTTTGTTTCCAATCCTCCATTGTTGTTCCAGTCTCGAAAAAACAAAAGGTGTCCTACCTGAACGCCTTCAAACCTGTCGCGCTCACCTCGTTCATCATGAAAACCTTTGAGAGCCTGGTACTGTCCCCTCTCTAAACCATCACCGACGCCTCCCTTGACCCACTGCAGATCGCCTACAGAGCTAACAGGTCTGTGGACGACGCTGTCAACATGGGCCTACACTACATCCTCAAACACCTCGATAACCCAAAGACATATGCAAGGATATTGTTATTGGACTTCAGCTCTGCGTTCAATACCATCATCCCAGAACTGCTACAAAACAAAACTCCCAGCTGAATGTGTCCAGCGCCATCTGTCAGTGGATCACTGACTTCCTGACAAACGGGACACAACACGTGAAGGATGCATGCTCTCACCTCTACTGCAATGACTGCACCTCCAACAACGCATCTGTCAAACTACTCAAGTTTGCAGATGACACCACTGTTCGGTCTCATCTCTTATCATGGCGATAAGTCCATGTACCGTGGAGAGGTCAACTGGCTGGTGGCCTGGTGCAATAGCTTCATACCATATCATCCTGATCTCACGAACTCGCATTCTCTTTCACTACACAGATGTATCAGGATGACCCGTGTAGCGAAATGGAATGTGAACGTGCGAGATCAGGATGACCCGTGTAGCGAAATGGAATGTGAACGTGTGAGATCAGGATGACCCGTGTAGCGAAATGGAATGTGAACGTGTGAGATCAGGATGACCCGTGTAGCGAAATAGAATGTGAACGTGTGAGATCAGGATGACCCGTGTAGCGAAATGGAATGTGAACGTGTGAGATCAGGATGACCCGTGTAGCGAAATGGAATGTGAACGTGCGAGATCAGGATGACCCGTGTAGCGAAATGGAATGTGAACGTGTGAGATCAGGATGACCCGTGTAGCGAAATGGAATGTGAACGTGTGAGATCAGGATGACCCGTGTAGCGGAATGTGAACGTGTGAGATCAGGATGACTCAAGACTACTGGTACAGTCGCAATAACTTGGAACTCAACAGACAAAACTGTGGAGATGGTGGTTGACTTCAGAAAACACCCCCACCGTCTCTCCCCCCTCAGAGGAAGGCCTCAAAAATGTTTTCCCAAGTCATAGACTGTTCTCTCTGCTACAGCACGGCTAGCGGTACCGGAGCGCCAAGTCTAGGTCCAAAAGGTTCCTTAACAGCTTCTACCCCCAAGCCATAAGACTGCTGAACAATTCATCAAATCGCCACCCGGACTATTTGCATTGACCACCCCACCCCCTCTAGTCACTTTACCCCTACTTACATGTACAAATTACCTTGACTAACCTGTACCTCTGCACATTGACTCGGTACCGGTACCCCCTGTATGAAGCTTCATTATTGTTATTTTGTTGTGTTACTTTTTTTTTTTTAACTTTAGTTTATTCAGTGAATATTTTCTTAAAACTGCATGGTTGGTTAAGGGCTTGTAAGTAAGCATTTCACGTTGTCTATACCTGTTGTATTCGGCAAATAAAATTTGATATGAAGATTGATGGCACCGCTGAATCATAAAAATTCCTGGGGACCATAATCTCCCACAACCTCAAGTGGGAGGACAACCAAGAAGGCAACATCACAGCGGTCACCAAGAAGGCAACATCACAGCAGTCACCAAGAAGGCAACATCACAGCAGTCACCAAGAAGGCAACATCACAGCAGTCACCAAGAAGGCAACATCACAGCAGTCACCAAGAAGGCAACATCACAGCAGTCACCAAGAAGGCAACATCACAGCGGTCACCAAGAAGGCAACATCACAGCAGTCACCAAGGAGGCAACATCACAGCAGTCACCAAGAAGGCAACATCACAGCAGTCACCAAGGAGGCAACATCACAGCAGTCACCAAGAAGGCAACATCACAGCAGTCACCAAGAAGGCAACATCACAGCAGTCACCAAGAAGGCAACATCACAGCGGTCACCAAGAAGGCAACATCACAGCAGTCACCAAGGAGGCAACATCACAGCAGTCACCAAGAAGGCACACACCAGCAGATACATGTATTACCTACTTCAAGCCTGACCCGGTTTTACGCATCAATCGTTGAGTCCATCCTCACCTCCTCCATCACATTCTGGTTTGGGTCTGCGTCTGCCCGCTGCAAGGGCAAACTGCAACGCATTGTTCTGTCTGCAGAGGGTCATGCACCTGGCTCCAGAGCAAGGAAGCGTGCAGGAAAGAAGAAAAAAATGAGCCTCTGGCAGGCAGTTCAGGTCACTCATGACCAAAACCACACCACCTGAAAAGATCCTCTGGACTATGCACTCTATGCCGCACACTGCATCAAGCATTCTCTAAACGGTAGCCTACACAAAAATAACTGCGCTATACTGCATTTGCACTTTTGTTCATCGCTCTGCATTTAGATATATTCATATTGATACTGCACATTTGTACATCCACTGTATATCAACTGAGTATTACCCACAGTATATTTGTATATCTACTAATTCTCTTATAGCTCTATTCTCACTCTACCTAGTTGTATATAATACAAAATTAAGTGAGAATAGGCATTGGTCTGAAGCCGAAAAAGGAAGGAAATTCACAAGCACCACAATGTCTATTCCACCCATGCTCTACCAAGGTTTTTCAGCACACAGCTTTGACCTACTACAGTAGCTATGTTGGTATTGTACTTCAAACTATGTGTAGGCAGGTTGCTTAGGATTCAAACCTTCTCAAATAGCCTAGTTAATACTCATAAAGGAGGTGCTTCCACAATGTGATTTGTACCGCATGCAAGGTAAAGTATTGGATTCTTCACACACCACAGTAAGACATAATCCCATTAAGCTACCTTTTAAAGCTTTTAAAAAATAAATTAAATGAAAGCTAGCTTAGCTTTTATACTTACTGTCACATCTGCTCCTGCTACGCCCTCTGGTGTTCATCCGGTGTCTTCTTAACCAGCAGTTACTCCCCCAGTACTCTCTCTCTCTCTCTCTCTCTCTCTCTCTCTCTCTCTCTCCCTCTCTCTCTCTCTCTCCCTCTCTGTGTGATTGTGTGGTTGGAGACAGGTGTGCTGGAGTCAGAGCAAATCCCTTCCAGCTGCAACTCGTTCCATAATCAAGACCTCTACAAATACTCAGTCCTGCCATTTCCACTCTGCCAGATTGTAATCTCTGCTCAGTCAGTTATTATTCTAGCCTTGTATGATTACGCAAGTGCCTGTTAGGCTGTTGTGCCTGTTTCCCTGCCTCACACCATTTATCCTCTCATTGCAGTTACCGCTCTCTCTGTCTCCTGTTCCACATCTCATCACCCAACTACCTTGCTCTGGATTTTACTCACCATCACTACCTTGGATTCCCCTCAGGATCTGTTTACCCTGTTCAACTCAGCCAACTCCAACCTCAGTCTCCACATCTGGTTTTTCTGCAACTCATCTGAGCTTCCCAGGATCTGCACTCCATATCTCTCTGTGTAACAAATATTTTGGTTCATTCATCCCCGTTTCCTCATCTGAGTCTGCTCTTGGGTTCCACGGTGTCGCTCCGCTTAACACTTACAAGACCATCAGGCATGATTGAGCTGTTTTGTCTTGTAGTTATCTGGTGCATGGCTGTATTTCCTTAAACCTTTATTATAGCAATACATGTCATTTCAATAAATTATCATGACATCCTTTTTTGGTTAGTAGGTGCCCAACATAACAGGTAGTGTGTTGGAGACAGATATGTCTGCTAGCTGTTAGCTTACCTGTGTAATACTGGCAAAAGCTCAGAACCACTTGTGTTTTAACATAGTCCTGTTTTATCAATTGCTGTACTGATCAATGGACTGTTCATTACCTCTGTCAATAATGTGTAGCTTCAAGTTATATTTGTACTCTTTTTTTGTTGCAATAAAGACAATGCAACAATACACATTTACAATAGGCCTATATCTAAAAATATATACAGCCAAATGTGGAATGCCTTGACACAGCCACTAACATTGGTATATTGGCCATATACCACAAATCCCTGATGTGCCTTATTGCTATTATAAACTGGTTACGTAATAAGAAGAATAAAAATAAATGTTTTGTCATACCTGTGGTATACAGTCTGACATACCACAGCTTTCAGCCAATCAGCATTCAGGGCTCGAACCACCCAGTTTATAATACAGCATAACACATGCTCTCCTTGTGAACTCTCACAATGTTGTGCGTTTTATTTATTGATAAGATCCCAACTCATAATCCTACTGATCATTGCTCAAAGCAAATTGCCAAGAGCAAGGAAACAAAGACTGAAGCAAATATTTACTATATGATTACACAATGTAGCTGGCTAGATGACTACAGGAGCAAGAAATATGGATGAGCTGTTCTCAAACTCGCCAAGGTGAGTTATAACCGTGAATATACTGTATCATAGTCATCCACCTCAGTGGATCACTTGGGATACAGAAAGGGGACAGCCCTGTAACCATATCAAACGTAACATATAATAATTTAAGTGTCCCAGATTTACTATGTTATGTCTAGTCTATGAGACCAGGCTGGCACACAGCAAGTCACGTAAGCAAGCAATGATTTGGATGTTGGTTGTTTTAACCTGGTGCAGCGTGTGGAGCCCCGACTACGTTTTACTTGTGGATGGCAATTTCATATTTTCTGTGAGCACACTGAAAAGTAATTTGACACTGTGTTGATCAGTCAGCACACATTTGGATTATAAATGTCTAGACAGCAGGAGAGGGAGTTTATGACAAGTGTTTGAAACAGCAATGCTGTCAGTCTGGTAAGCATGGCAAAGGGGGATACCTACTCAGTTGTACAACTGAATGCATTCAACAGAAACGTGTCTTCCGCATTTAACCCAACCCCTCTGAATCAGAGAGGTGCAGGAGTCATTTAACCCAATCCCTCTGAATCAGAGAGGTGCAGGAGTCATTTAACCCAATCCCTCTGAATCAGAGAGGTGCAGGAGTCATTTAACCCAATCCCTCTGAATCAGAGAGGTGCAGGAGTCATTTAACCCAATCCCTCTGAATCAGAGAGGTGCAGGAGTCATTTAACCCAATCCCTCTGAATCAGAGAGGTGCAGGAGTCATTTAACCCAATCCCTCTGAATCAGAGAGGTGCAGGGGTCATTTAACCCAATCCCTCTGAATCAGAGAGGTGCAGGAGTCATTTAACCCAACCCCTCTGAATCAGAGAGGTGCAGGAGTCATTTAACCCAATCCCTCTGAATCAGAGAGGTGCAGGAGTCATTTAACCCAATCCCTCTGAATCAGAGAGGTGCAGGAGTCATTTAACCCAATCCCTCTGAATCAGAGAGGTGCAGGAGTCATTTAACCCAATCCCTCTGAATCAGAGAGGTGCAGGGGTCATTTAACCCAATCCCTCTGAATCAGAGAGGTGCAGGAGTCATTTAACCCAATCCCTCTGAATCAGAGAGGTGCAGGGGTCATTTAACCCAATCCCTCTGAATCAGAGAGGTGCAGGAGTCATTTAACCCAACCCCTCTGAATCAGAGAGGTGCAGGAGTCATTTAACCCAACCCCTCTGAATCAGAGAGGTGCAGGAGTCATTTAACCCAATCCCTCTGAATCAGAGAGGTGCAGGAGTCATTTAACCCAACCCCTCTGAATCAGAGAGGTGCAGGAGTCATTTAACCCAATCCCTCTGAATCAGAGAGGTGCAGGAGTCATTTAACCCAACCCCTCTGAATCAGATAGGTGCAGGAGTCATTTAACCCAATCCCTCTGAATCAGAGAGGTGCAGGAGTCATTTAACCCAACCCCTCTGAATCAGAGAGGTGCAGGAGTCATTTAACCCAATCCCTCTGAATCAGAGAGGTGCAGGAGTCATTTAACCCAATCCCTCTGAATCAGAGAGGTGCAGGAGTCATTTAACCCAACCCCTCTGAATCAGAGAGGTGCAGGAGTCATTTAACCCAACCCCTCTGAATCAGAGAGGTGCAGGAGTCATTTAACCCAATCCCTCTGAATCAGAGAGGTGCAGGAGTCATTTAACCCAATCCCTCTGAATCAGAGAGGTGCAGGAGTCATTTAACCCAACCCCTCTGAATCAGAGAGGTGCAGGGGGCTGACTTAATTAACATCCACAGCACCCAGGGAACCTGCCTTGCTCAGGTGCAGAACTACATATTTTTACCTTGTCAGCTCAGGGATTCGATCCAGCAACCTTTTGGTTACTGGCCCAACGGTCTAACCACTAGGCTACCTGCATGCACAACTGACGTTCTGTTTACTTGTGCATTTGGGGTTCAACAATTTACCATATGCGGTTCAACATTACTGTTACTTAACAACAACAAAAATGTTTTCTCAGCTATGGTTTGTGTTGTGGTCTTGGTTGTTCTTAGTTGAGGAAATGTAGCGTAGCTAACTGCAGTGTGTGTCCTGTCTGAAATCTGGCTACCTCGTCAGGGCCGGTCCTAGCCATTCTACTACCCTAAGCAAGACAACAAAATTGCAGCCCCTACTAGAATAGTCCCAGTAAGCAAAATTACATTGAAAAGACGTCTAAAATACGTATTGTTCCAGATGTTGAATTTAGATTAACTTTAGGTTCTGAATTAAAGTTGAAAATACATATTTTCCAGGCATTGAAAGTACTTATTTTCCGGATGTTGAAAATGTGGATTTTCCAGACGTTGAAATAAGGTCAATTTTTGGTTCTGAATAAAAGTTGAAAAGGCCTCATTTATAGACGTCTATGTTTGAGAACATTTTTATTGTTTTTGGGCAGAATTAAGTGATGTTTTATGTATTGTTGGAAGCGCGTCTTGGGCAGAAAATGCCACCCTCGTCAATCTTCTGCCATAGGCGGCCTTCCTAATGAGCGGGCCGGCCCTGTACCTCGTCTTAATGTTACTGTAGTTTGGTCTGTGCAATGCAAATGAACGTGATTAGCGTGTCAGTTTGTATGTGTGTATGTAGATGTATCTATGTTTCTCTGGGTCTATTTGCCCTTTCCTTGCTGTGTTTGGTCCTCTCCTTTCTGCCTCAGTCTCTGTCTGGTGCATGCTGCAGCCACCTTATGACGAACTTCTCCGTCTCTCCATCTGCAGCCTTGGATGCGAAAGTGTTTCTCCTGACAGCACCTTTGAATAACAGGGAAAAAAACAAAGTAATAGTTACAACAATTAGTTACAAATATTTTGACACCACACAAAATCCTGAGAATCACAATCCAGACCTCAAATGGGACGCACATCAACACAACGCTACAACCAGAGGTTTTCAATTTCAACACTGCGTCAAACAGATCGAGATAAATATGTGCCTGTTGTAGCGCCACCGTGTGGTCAATCCAAATGTGCTTGCATATGTTCAATCTTGACAGGGTTTGGATGGTAAGTACCAAGTTTGGTTACAGTACAAATATCCTTGTCTGATTTATATGCATTTATGTACCAGACTACGCCCACATGAATGTTTATTGGTCAGTTGTTTGACATACTAGCCTGGAAAATATTGTTGAAAGACATTGGTCCATAGATGCCATTATCAAGTGTCATCCAGATCGGCCCTGTGGTTCTGGAGGAGATGTCATTTAAGTGTTTTCAAAAATTCAAAATGGCAGAAAATCCATCATGGCAAACCTTGTGGGTCCTTGAGGCAAATTTGTTCCCTGTGACAAGAGGGAATTATGCACAGAATTTCAGGACTCTAGGTCAGGGATGGGCAACTGGCAGCCCGCAAAGGCCTCAGATCAATTTCCATTGGAAAATAACTATTTTCTGTGATCTGCTGTCAGGCTATGTCCTAATAGTATTCTAATTCCTAATTCTATGGTCAGGCCACTGTCTGTCTCTCACACCAGTCTCTCTTATCTTGGGTTCCGTGCCCAGTATTCAAAAGCTGCCTTTCCAGAGCGCACGCTGATGCTGTAACTAGTAAGTTGGTTGTCTCTTCTTTCTTCAGTCTCGTGCTGCGCTGCATTCTGTTGTTATGTGAACGATTGGCTGAGCCTTGGATACAGCAGCCAGTATTGCTCCAAACGCGCATCACTCGTTCACTTACAGCCAGTAGTGATCCAACGCCTCCTAACCAGCCTTGGGCTCCCAGTCAGCCCGAAGGTTATCTTAAGAGCCGGTGAGGTGGCGATGACGGGACTGGGAGTTGGCATCCTCTCTCACATCAAAACATACCTGCAGACGAGAAACGGATGGAGAGAGAGAGCATGCTTAAGCCTTGTTTTTAAAAATATTTTATTCTAACACTGTCAGTCATCATAATCATCAGGAGGTGAAATGCAAAACTGACCTTGGATCATTAACTCTGGGACTACTACATCTCTATCTAAAGCATCTCTTTAATAATACTCCCTGTTGACCCGACCAAGTGACCTCTGCTCATGCTGTGCCCTCTGTGTAGCCAGTTCAGATGCAGGAGGGGTTTACCGACACAGCTGATATAACCTAGAGGATTTAGGGGGAAGAGGGGGGAAGTGAAGGAGAGAGACTAATATTGAGAATATAAGGTAGTTAAAGAGACAGTGTTCAAAAGGAATCTGTGTGTGTGGCCTCACCCGGTGTCCACACTAAGTGGCTGAAGAGTACTTTATACTGAAAACATGCACAGACACACAAGGACAAACAATATAGCGTAGTAATAGAAATAATGAAGTATCTTACTATTCTCCATGGTTGGTCCTCTGCCTATTCTTTGAAGGTGGAAGGAGCCACAGTTATACACCTGAGCCTGCTTACTGCACAACACATTAATCAGATTGATACATGAGTGTGTAATAGGGTGTCTAATTGTTCAATTTTTTTTCAATATGGGTGACTTAAAATAGCATGTTTTGTTTTTGTACAGACATCACCCTGACCTAAACAGCACACTCACCTGAAAAGTAGAAATCAAAGGGAGAGAAACTGGGAATTGAATAACTGCAGTTGACACAGCTAAGTAAATGGAACAACACTCTATAGATCCTCTTAAGGATCCACCCCTTTTTTTTCAATTTTCACCTAAAATGACACACAAATCTAACTGCCTGTAGCTCAGGCCCTGAAGCAAGGATATGCATATTCTTGATACCATCTGAAAGTAAACACTTTGAAGTTTGTGGAAATGTGAAAGGAATGTAGGAGAATATAACACATTAGATCTGGTAAAAGATAATACAAAGAAAAATCAACCGTTTTTGTGTATTTTTTTGTACCATCATCTTTGAAATGCAAGAGAAAGGGTATAACGAATTATTCAAGCCCAGGAGCAATTTAAACTTTGGCCACTAGATGGCAGCACTGTATGTGCAAAGTTTTAGAGTGATCCAGTGAAATCCTGCATATCTGTTCAAAATGTTGTATCAAGACTGCCCAAATATGCCTAATTGTTTAATTCATGCATTTTCAAGTTCATAATTGTGCACTCTCCTCAAACAATAGCATGGTATTATTTCACTGTAATAGCTACTGTAAATTGGACAGTGCAGTTAGATTAACAAGAATTTAAGCTTTCTGCCCAAATCAGATATGTCTATGTCCTGGGAATTGTTTTTGTTTCTTACAACCTCATGCTAATCACATTAGCCTACATTTGCTCAACCAACACCGATCCTGAACAAGTTTTTTTAAAAGAGCCTGTGGTTGTGCAGTGTAGTCTATGGTGTTGCCAGGGTACAGCACCCTCTTCGAAGAAGTACGAGGTGAAGATCTCCCACACACAGATTGCCTCTCTTGCTGTGTTGTTGGACTAGCAAACAATCTGCAACACACATGATACAATACAATTTTAATAGCCTAAACCTAAACCCGGTTGCTAAACTGAAAATGGTCGTTGGCGCCTTTGGAACATTAGACTAACCCCACTGTTACTCACGGGTTCATACAAACCCCCTTGAAACCAATAGTTCCAAGGACGTTGCCTATTTATAATCCAATTGTCAGAAAGTGCCCTGCATGTATCCGAAAACCAAACCATCCTCCCCAGCTCCCGATCCGTCGAACCCAAACTAGCTCCCAAAGCAACTGGAACCTTCATCCATCCACCCAAGCAGCAAGCGAATTGAGACGACTCGATTGCTAAGTTAAACTATACATTTTCTTTATTTAAGGTAAAGTAGGGCGCAGTTAAAACCAATTCAGGAAAAAACTATTTTTAGTACACAAAATGTTTTCCCACTTCATAAGAGTATCTCTCCCTCTTTTTTCTCTCCTAAGCAACAACAGAAAAAACCTGTGACGCCCTCTGCACACCACCCATAGTCCAACTTGACTGGCCCAAACAGGCACACACCCTTCAAGTGAACACAAACTATCCCAACATATTTAAAGTAACAGTACATAATCATTTAACCAACATAGGCCCAACAACGAATGCTGTAGTAAAATGTAGACCTTATGAAAATAAAACAAATCTGATTCAAATGTATACAAGGTATACAAAATATACATATTATTATTACTTAAACCATAGTTCTAAATACATCTTTTAACAAGGTATTACACACTCCCCCTACCCAAAAAATAGGCATGTCCTCATGACAAGTAAACGAGGGTAAAGAACATAGTACGTACAAACACAGGAAATGTGTGAACCCTTCTGTTCTGTTTCTTAGAATAACTCAAAGGGCATAAGGGATAGGCCTACACATAATACTATCCAATCCACTTGTATATGGAGGTGATATGTCTCACTATAGGAACAGACACCACACTAGGAACTCCAGGTGTATCACAGGTCAGTAGTGTAGGAGCTTTCTTAGTTCTTAGAGATCATCTTATCTCTGCTTCTGCTTCCTTCATTTCTTCTGAGTTGTCTTCAACTGAAACATATTTCTTAACCTCATTTGTTTCATTCTCATTTGTTCTATATGTTTCCTCAGTTTCAGTTGTTTCTGTTGCTTCTTAAGCTTTATTTGTTTCTTCAGTGGACTCCCGTTTATTTTTCTTCTCCTGATCTCGCCTCAGGTTCTCCAGTCATCATATTCCATGTAATGTCCAAGTCCAAACTATAAGTTTCATTCATTTCTTTATCTTCTTTTCTTGACAGTTTGTGTCAAGTCGATCATACCACACTCCAATGTCTTCATTCTCTGAATCGACATCTTCAAGATCTTCAGATTTCTCTGGATTATTCACTTCTCCACTTGAAGTGCTGCTTTCAGGATTGTTCGAATTCACGTCGGTCTGCTTCTTTTTTACGTCTTTCTTCTAAGGGTACTTCAACTCAGTGTTGGCTCAACATCAGACACTGGTTCTAAGCATACTTTCTGTCCTTTCTGGATTTGGATGGGTCCATCTCCGTTCTCTGGTTTCAACCGGAACACAGGTAAGTTTGGCATTTTGACTTTCAACAACATAAGCCCAGCGATCCCCCAGCTTGTGCTTTCCTTTCAGTCCTAGATTTCGTAACAGGACTCTGTTTCCAGGCATAAGATGGTAATAGTGAATATTCTGATCATATCTTTGTTTGTTCCCTTTGTTCTGTTTGTCAGATGTGGTCTCTGCGAGTTTGTATGCAGCTTGCAACTCTTTCCTCATGTCTGACACGTAGTTCAGGTAAGTCTTCTCTGATGCTCCATCACTTGAGACTCTGAAGAACAAGTCTATAGGTAACCTTCCTTCACGACCAAACATGAGAAAGTACAGAAAGTATCCAGTTGATTCATTCAGAGTGCAATCGTATGAATGTACAAGACGTCCAATATGCTGACTCAATTTGCTCTCACTTTGGATCCAGTGTTCCAAGCATGTTCAACAACATTCTATCAAATCTCTCAGGTTGTGGATCTCCCTGAGGATCATACGGCCTTTGGAGATTATAACAGTACATAGCCAAGATGTTCAAATGTTCATAGATGACCAGCAGGGTCAAATAATAATAATCACAGTGGTTGTAGAGGGTGCAACAGGTCAGCACCGCAGAAGTAAATGTCAGTTGGCTTTTCATAGCCGATCGTTCAGAGTTAAAGACAGCAGGTGCGGTAGAGAGAGAGAGAGTCGAAAACAGCAGGTCCGGGACAAGGTAGCACGTCCGGTGAATAGGCCAGGGTTTCATAGCTGCAGGCAGAACAGTTGAAACTGGAGCAGCAGCACGACCAGGTGGACTGGGGACAGCAAGTAGTCATCAGGCCTGGTAGTCCTGAGGCATGGTCCTAAGGCTCAGGTCCTCTGAGAGAAGAGAGAAAGAATTAGAGGGAGCATACTTAAATTCACACAGGACACCGGATAAGACAGGAGAAATACTCCAGATATTACAGACTGACCCTAGCCCCCCTGACACAAACTATTGCAGCATAAATACTGGAGGCTGAGACAGGAGGGGTCGGGAGACACTGTGGCCCCGTCCGACGTTACCCCCGGACAGGGCCAACCAGGCAGGGTACAACCCCACCCACTTTGCCAAAGCACAGCCCCCACACCACTAAACGGATATCTTCAACCATCAACTTACTACCCTGAGACAAGGCTGAGTATAGCCCACGAAGATCTCCCCCACGGCACAAACCCGAGGGGGGCGCCAACCCGGACAGGAAGATCACTTCAGTGACTCAACCCACTCAAGTGATGCACCCCTCCAAGGGACGGCATGGAAGAGCACCAGAAAGCCAGTGACTCAGCCCCCGTCATAGGGTTAGAGGCAGAGAATCCCAGCGGAGAGAGGGGAACCGGCCAAGCAGAGACAGCAAGCTTAGTGAGACTATCATTTGTTTTTCAACACCTCTTAAGGATCTGCCCCTTTTTTTAAATGTTCGGCCTAAAATGACATACCCAAATCTAACTGCCTGTAGCTCAGGCCCTGAAGCAAGGATATGCATATTCTTGGTACCATTTGAAAGGAAACACTTTGAAGTTTGTGGAAATGTGAAAGGAATGTAGGAGAATATAACACAATAGATCTGGTAAAAGATAATACAAAGAAAAAAACAACCGTTCTTTTGTATTTTTTTGTACCATCATCTTTGAAATGCAAGCAATAGGCCATAATGTATTATTCCAGCCCAGGTGCAATTTAGATTTTGGCCATTAGATGGCAGCAGTGTATGTGCAACGTTTTAGACTGATCCAATGAACCATTACATTATTATTTTTTTTTTCATATAAATATATATATATTTTTTAATTTTACCCCCTTTTCTCCCCAATTGTCGTGGTATCCAATCACTAGTAATTACTATCTTGTCTCATCGCTTCAACTCCCGTACGGGCTCGGGAGAGACGAAGGTCGAAAGCCATGCGTCCTCCGAAGCACAACCCAACCAAGCCGCACTGCTTCTTAACACAGCGCGCCTCCAACCCGGAAGCCAGCCACACCAATGTGTCGGAGGAAACACCGTGCACCTGGCCCCCTCGGTTAGCGCGCACTGCGCCCGGCCCGCCACAGGAGTCGCTGGAGCGCGATGAGACAAGGATATCCCTACCGGCCAAACCCTCCCTAACCCGGACGACGCTAGGCCAATTGTGCGTCGCCCCACGGACCTCCCGGTCGCGGCCGGCTGCGACAGAGCCTGGGCGCGAACCCAGAGACTCTGGTGGCGCAGCTAGCGCTGCGATGCAGGAACCATTACATTTCTGTTCAAAATGTTGTATCAAGACTGCCCAAATATGCCTAATTTGTTTATTAATAACTTTTCATGTTCAGAATTGTGTGCACTCTCCTCAAACAATAGCATGGTATTATTTCACTGTAATATCTACTGTAAATTGGACAGTGTAGTTAGATTAACAAGAATTTAAGCTTTCTGCCAATATCAGATATGTCTATGTCCTGGAAAATGTTCTTGTTACTTACAACCTCATGCTAATCGCATTAGCCTACGTTTGCTCAACCGTCCCGTGGAAGGGACACCGATCCCAAAGATGTATTATGACTGTTGGGAAAGCATTCCAGGTGATGCTGGTTGAGAGAATGCCAAGAGTATGCAAAGCTGTAATCAAGGCATAGGGTGGCTACTTTGAAGTATCTCAAATAAAAATATATATTTTTGGTTACTACATGATTCCATGTGTTATTTCATAGTTTTGATGTCTTCTCTAATAATCTACAATGTAGAAAATAGTAAACATAAAGAAAAACCCTGAAATGTGTAGGTGTGTCCAAACTTTTGACTGGTACTGTATGTCATCGGATTGATGTTTGTTCTGACCTCGAACTTTGCTCCATACAGGTAATCGTGCAGTTTGTCAATGACGGCCCACTTTAAGGCTAGATATTGTAATTTATTAGCAGGGTAGTTGCATTCAGACGGGGATAAACTTCGACTGACGAATGCAACTGGACGCAGATGTTGATCCTTCTCTTCTTGGTACAATACTTCACCTAACCCTTCAATGCTTGCATCAGCATGTAGTACATATGGCTGTTGATGGTTTGCAAAAGCCAGCACCGGAGCTTTAGTGAGGCTTTCTTTCAGTTTCTCAAAGGCCATTTCACAGGTATCATCCCACTTAGATTCGAAGAGTTCAGAAGGCTTGAAGTACACTGTCTATTTTTTCCTTGAGCTTTCTTCCTTTTTTGGCTGAGAGAATGTAACCATGCAGGAGTTGATTCAAAGGGTAACTCACTTGAGTCGTTTTTGACAAATCATCTATAATACCCACAAAATTAGAGAAAAGAACGCAGAACAGACCACAGTGTCTGGTCTCAGCCATGTGTTGCCACTCCATCCTGGGATACTATGTGTCCAACATAGTTGACTGACGTTCGGCAGAATTTACACTTGTCCAAAGACAACTTCAGTCCTTCTTTCCAAACACTATCAGGTCGTCTTAAGTACACTAGAACTTTGAGCAGGTTCATGTCTCCAACGGTCTGTTCCATAACACATTGAAAAGTTGCTGGTGCTCCTCTCAACGGATAGAATCCAGCCGGACATATGAAAGCATTCTCTTTGTCAGCTTCACTCATTGGAATTTGATAATATTCACTTCTGAGATCCAACACGCTGACCCATTTGCTTTCATTCAAACTGGTCAGGGCATCTTCAGTTTGTGGAACGGTGTATTGGTCAGGAACTGTACGTCTGTTGAGCGTTCTGTAGTCCACACACATCCGTATGTTTCCGTTCTTCTTCCTCACTACTACAATTGGCGATACATAGGGGCTTCTGGACTGAGAGATGATTTCAGCATATTTCAGGTTCTTCAGATTTTTCCTTATATCTTCCACATCAGCTGGGGACAGCCGTCGAGACCTCTCCCTTAACCGTGTGTCATCAGTGACTCGGATGGTATGGCGAGTACTCTTGGAACAACCAACGTCAAACTCATGAGTTGAGAAAACGTATTTTCGTTCCATCTTGTCAGTTAACCTCCTATTCCATTCTTCAGATAAAGGTGAGTCACCGAAGTTAAATGAAGAAGTAGTCAGCTTCTCAGGTAAGTTGTGCTTACTCCCCTCAGGGGCAGCAGGAACAGGAGCTACATCTACAAGAAACAGGTAAGCAATGGGCATGCCACTTTTTAAGGTTATCTCCCATGACGATACATTTCTGACTGTAACTGTTAGTCTTCTAGATGACACAGGCGTACACGTCTGAATGTCAGGTCTCACAAGAAGTTCTTATGGAAACCGGGAATCTTCTGGACACTGGGATTCTTCAGGCCTATCTACCAAAATGGTCTGAGCACAAGGTGATCTAGGAAACTTCTGAGTTCTATTCGGTGACTCTATTCGGTGACTCTTGCTAGTTCACCAGGGGGCAATGTTACAGGTTGTCTATAAAAACCATAAAGTTCCTCTTTTCTGGTCATCAACATCAGTTGGGATCTCTTTCACTTTCAGGGTGCTCCTGAGTGGCGCAGCGGTCTAAGGCGCTTCATCTCAGTGCTAGAGGCACCACTACAGACCCTGGTTCGATTCCAGACTGTATCACAACAGGCCACGATTGGGAGTCCCATAGGGCGGCGCACAATTGGCACAGTTTCGTCCGGGTTAGGGTTTGGCCGGGGTAGGCTGTCATTGTAAATAAGAATTTGTTCTTAACTGACTTGCCTAGTTAAATAAAGGTTAAAAATAAAACATAAAATTAAATCTCATAAGCCTCTTTGATAGCAGGATGAACTTGTAGTGTGCTCAGGAAGCCTTCACCTCCTCTTCCCAGGCCATCAGCCTTCTCACCACAGAAGTGTTTGTACCAACTAGGATAGAGACTTCATGGCCGGGATTGGTAAACCAACACAAGTGCTTCTATGGTCTCCGCTACACCTACTACTGATCCTGAAAACTTCAACAACAAATAGCCATCATAGGGGTGGGTATTGCTCTGAGATAAGGCTCCAAGCGTTCAATGGGCTTTAATGGCGTCAAGTACGTTGTAAAAGGATATGTAGGGTGATCTGAGACCCGCTATCTAGTAAAGCTTTAGCATAGATGCCTTCAATCTGTACAGAAACAACAGCGCTAGGGCCCACTAAGCCGGTAGGTACAGTAGTATATATTTTGCTTCTTCACGTTTCTTGTTGCACTTGGTGGAACTTATCTTCACCGAGACGTCAGGCCGCTCCTTTACTGGGTCCCACTGTAGTTTCCTATTGAACGTTTCTGGCTGATGAGACGCTTGTTGACTTTCCTCAGATTTTCTTCACCCTCACAGTCTTGTTTGAAGTGTCCATACTCTCCACATTTACAGCAGAAGATGCAAGGTCGGCCTTTATCCTTAGTGGGACTTTGAATGCGGAATCTGTCTTCTGAGTGAACGTGTCAGGCTTACCTTAGTCACATCCTGTGACATCTCAACCAAGACATAGTGTTTTTACCAGAAGCATACGAGCATCGATTGCACACCAAAGCCTTCCCAAAAGGTTTGACATGACTGAGGGCTTCATTATCAGAAACTTGGCTAAAGAAATCTGTGTCAAATAACTGGATTTCTATTGATGGGTACACGTTTTTTTGAACGGATCGGATGAGTAGAGGAGGGGTTGCAATTTATGTGAAATACGAGTTTAACACCTCTGAAATTCTCTCGATCACCAAAGCCAAACATTTTGAATTGCTTGCGGTTAAAATGAACATATTTAAGGACTCCCACATCACTGTAGTCGGCTGCTACAGACCGCCCTCGGCTTCGGGAGACGCACTACACTCTCTTTCTGATGTCCTGCACATGTTAAATGACTCTGAATTCATTATTTTAGGAGATTTGAACTGGGACATGCTTACATCTGTATCAGACTCTTTTAAAGAACTGTGTGACTCTCTGCATCTCACTCAATTAATTAATGCGCCTACAAGACCGAATCCCAGAGCACCTGACAAATCAACGCTATTGGACATTATTCTAACCAATACCCATCGACTGGGATATTCTGTAATGATGTCAGTGATCACTGTGCAATTGCTTGTGTTAGAAATACACAAATGACCAAAGCCAAACCCTGTTATATTTTTACAATACATTTTAGACAGTTTGAAGAGCAAACGTTCTTACATGATCGGTACCATAATATTGACAGAGTAAAGTCTGATTCATATTTTTATATGAAATTTGTGTCAATTTGTGATAAGCATGCCTGTTACGGCTGTCTAATGCCTCCTCCTCGGATGAGGAGAGGCGAGAAGAATCGGACCAATACGCGGAGTGGTTAGTGTCCATAATTTATTAGCATCGAACTGAACACTATATGAAGCAAGATAACAAATAGAAAATCAAACCGACAAACAGTCCCGTGTGGCACAACGACTACACGGAAGACAAACACCCACAAAACACACGTGAAACCCAGGCTGCCTAAGTATGATTCTCAATCAGGGACAACGATTGACAGCTGTCTCTGATTGAGAATCATACCCGGCCGAACACAAACATCCCAACATAGAAAATCAAACATAGACAAACCCACCCAACTCACGCCCTGACCAACTAAATAAATACAAGAAAAAGGAAAACAGGTCAGGAACGTGACAATGCCCCTGTGAAGAAATATGGAACCAGTGGAAGGGGCAATCCCTGGTTTTCAGATAACCTGGCAGAATTAAGTAGAAAGAGAAATATCTATTGGGCTCAAGCTAGACATACAAATGCTCCTGTTGACTGGGCCTCCTT
This sequence comes from Salvelinus namaycush, assembly GCF_016432855.1. Lineage (NCBI taxonomy): Eukaryota > Metazoa > Chordata > Actinopteri > Salmoniformes > Salmonidae > Salvelinus > Salvelinus namaycush. Next base: position 9,136,057 of record NC_052307.1, read on the forward strand.
CAGAGCGCTAAGAAACAAATGCACATGATTGATCAGGAAGTCCAAATCAGATTACTATTTAAATGCAGTCACAGAGAACCTAAACAACCCTACCAAGTTCTGGAAGCTAATCAAATCAGTGTCATGTTCTAATGGATCCTCTGGCCTTCCTGACCATTTAATGATGGATTCTAATGAAGTGAAGGATAAAGCCGATATTGTAGGGGTTGTTAACAATCACTTCATATCTGCTGGTTCAGTTTTTTGATAATGGTAGGGCCCAGGCCTCTAATGTAAGCTCCAGTTACAGTCAACTAAGATATAGGCCCTCATGTGAACCATTTTAACTTAAAGCCTGTTTCTTATACTGAGGTCCATAAAGCACTAAAAGCAATAGACACTAAAAAGTCTGCAGGTCCAGACAACCTGGACCCCTACCTCTTAAAGATAGCAGCTGGAACTATTACTGAACCTGTGGCTCACATTTTCAACTTGAGTCTCTTGACCAATTCCATACCCAGCATTTGGAAATCAGCTTATGTCCTCCCGCTGCTAAAGGGAGGAGATCCCTCAGATGCTAATAACTATCGTCCTCTCTCTAAATTCCCTATCCTGGACAAAGTCTAGAATCCCTAGTAAAAAAAACGTGTTAATTGAAAAGAACACACTGAGCGGGGTTCAGTCTGGCTTTAGATCGGGGCACAGCACCACAACTGCAGCTATGGCAGTGGCAAATGACACCATTAATGCACTTGACAAAAAGCAACATTATGCTGCTCTGTTTGTGGATTTATCAAAGGCCTTTGATTCAGTTGACCATGAATTGTTGCTAGCTAGACTCAGTAACATTGAGCTCAGTGAAAGGGCAGTAAATTGGTTAAGGAACTATCTTTCTGACAGAACACAATGTGTATATGCTGACAATCACAAGTCTAGCTTTCTTGAGATTAATAGAGGTGTGCCCCAGGGTTCAATTTTAGCTCCTGTGTTGTTCTCAATTTGTATTAATGATTTGGGAAATGGGATGCAACCAGCAAAGTTACATCTATATGCAGATGATACAGTCATATATTCATGTGCTCCTTCTCTGGTCCAGACTGCTTTTCAGTCACTGCAGGCCTCCGTTTATGGTCTCAAACTGGTCTTGAATGTACAAAAAACTAAATTCATGACCTTTACCAGAGCTAGAACTCTGCCAGAGAACATTAGCACTGTCACATCTGGTGGCTTATCCATTGAAAAAGTGTCATCCTACAAATACCTAGGTATTTGGTTGGATGACAAGATGTCCTTTAAAGTTCATGTGGATAATCTTGTGACAAAGCTTAAATTTAAATTGGGTTTTTATTTTTGTAATAAGGCTTACTTCCCGCTTATTGCTAGAAAGAAGCTTGTTCAGGCCACGTTTCTCTCTGTAATTGATTATGGCGACTTGTTGTATATGCATGCAACCTCCATCCTATAGAGACTGGACGGACTCTGTTAATCATGCATCTTTGCGCTTTATTACAAATGCCAAGTCACTCACCCACTATTGCACATTGTACCAAATGGTAGGTTGGACCTCACTTTATATGCGCAGAAAGATACATTTGTATGTCTTCACATCTACAAAGCCCTTTTGGGAAAACTCCCTCTTTACCTCTGTAGACTGGTCTCCTTCACCACCAGCAGTTACCTTACCCAGTCTGCTAGGTGGTTGCTACTAAATGTCCCCAAGACATTCACAGTATTAGGCAAGACTGCCTTATCGTCTTGTGCACCAGATGCATGGAATAATTTACAGTCGTGGCCAAGTTTTGAGAATGACACAAATATTAATTTACACAAAGTTTGCTACTTCAGTGTCTTTAGATATTTATAATTACAAGCATTTCATAAGTGTCAAAGGCTTTTATTGACAGTTACATGAAGTTGATGCAAAGAGTCAATATTTGCAGTGTTGACCCTTCTTTTTCAAGACCTCTGCAATCCGCCCTGGCATGCTGTCAATTAACTTCTGGGCCACATCCTGACTGATGGCAGCCCATTCTTGCATAATCAATGCTTGAAGTGTGTCAGAATTTGTGGGGTTTTGTTTGTCCACCCGCATCTTGAGGATTGACCACAATCAATGGGATTAAGGACTGGGGGTTTCCTGGCCATGGACCCAAAATATCGATGTTTTGTTCCCCGAGCCACTTAGTTATCACTTTTGCCTTATGGCAAGGTGCTCCATCATGGTGGAAAAGGCATTGTTCGTCACCAAACTGTTCCTGGATGGTTGGGAGAAGTTGCTCTTGGAGGATGTGTTGGTACCATTCTTTATTCATGGCTGTGTTATTAGGCAAAATTGTGAGTGAGCCCACTCCCTTGGCTGAGAAGCAACCCCACACATGAATGGTCTCAGGATGCTTTACTGTTGGCATGACACAGGACTGATAGTAGCGCTCACCTTGTCTTCTCCGGACAAGCTTTTTTCTGGATGCCCCGAACAATCGGAAAGGGGATTCATCAGAGAAAATGACTTTACCCCAGTCCTAAGCAGTCCAATCCCTGTACCCTTTGCAGAATATTAGTCTGTCCCTGATGTTTTTCATGGAGAGAAGTGGCTTCTTTGCTGCCCTTCTTGACACCAGGACATCCTCCAAAAACCTTCGCCTCACTGTGCGTGCAGATGCACTCACACCTGCCTGCTGCCATTCCTGAGCAAGCTCTGTACTGGTGGTGCCCCGATCCCGCAGCTGAATCAACTTTAGGAGACGGTCCTGGCGCTTGCTGGACTTTCTTGGGCGCCCTGAAGCCTTCTTCACAACAATTGAACTGCTCTCCTTGAAGTTCTTGATGATTCGATAAATGGTTGATTGAGGTGCAATCTTACTGGCAGCAATATCTTTGCCTGTGAAGCTCTTTTTGTGCAAAGCAATGATGACGGCACATGTTTCATTGCAGGGAACCATCGTTGACAGAGGAAGAACAATGATTCCAAGCACCACCCTCCTTTTGAAGCTTCCAGTCTGTTATTCAAACTCAATCAGCATGACAGAGTGATCTCCAGCCTTGTCCTCGTCAACACTCACACCTGTGTTAACGAGAGAATCACTGACATGATGTCAGCTGGTCCTTTTGTGGCATGGCTGAAATGCAGTGGAAATGTTTTTGGGGGGATTCAGTTCATTTGCATGGCAAAGAGGGACTTTGCAATTAATTGCAATTCATCTGATCACTCTTCATAACATTCTGAAGTATATGCTAATTGCCATCATACAAACTGAGGCAGCAGACTTTGTGAAAATTAATATTTGTGTCATTCTCAAAACTTTTGGCCACGACTGTACAACCCATGCTTCATCTAGATATGTTAAGTGTCACTGAATTAATTTCAAAAATTGATGGAAGACTGTTACAGAGGAGTGTAAAGGCTTTTTTTAGGCTGGATCATGTTGTATGTTTTAATTATGTAATACATTGATTGTTGCTGCCTTCTTGGCCAGGTTTCCCTTGAAAAAGAGACTATGGGTCTCAATGGGCTTTTCCTGGTTAAATAAAATTCAGTTCCTCATCTGTTACTTCAGACACATTACTCTGTACAACAGTATTGTGTGAAGCTACCTTCTGCTCAGTGCACCAAGCTACAATCTCATCAACCTCCATGTTGATGAGATCAATTGAGCAGGGTGGATTAGAAAAACACAGCACTAACAACTAGCAATTTAGTACAGTGACTCAGTGTAGAAGCTTAGTTGTTAGTGTTAATATGTATGCAAAATACCCAATATCATTCAAGGAAAACAAATCAAATAATATCCCAGACGAGCCCCCAAAATCTAACACTCTTACCAAAGGCTCAGATAAATCAATACAGTAGTATGGTGAAAAATACCTCTCAGTACATAATAAACCTGGTATAACTTAACTCGCTAGGGAAAAACTAAAGAGACCAGGGTTCTTACCTACAGATAGAATGTTTATATAGAAATAATGAATTATGAATGTTACAATCTGCAATACAAACACGATACAATACAATTTTAATAGCCTAAACCTAAACCCGGTTGCTAAACTGAAAATGGTCGTTGCAGCAGCTGGAGCTCAAAAAAACATTAGGCTAACCCCACAGTTAGTCACAGTTTCGTAGAACCCAACAGTTCCAAGGCCGTCGCCTACTTATAATCCAATTGGCAGAAAGTCCCCTGCATGCATCCGAAAAATGATGTCCAGCTTCAACAAAGGCCTCAAAGTCCCTCAGACCAAACCGTCCTCTCCAGCTCCCGATCCGACGAACCCAAGCTAGCTCCCAAAGCAACTGGAACCTTCGTCAAGCAGCATGCGAAATGAGACAACTCGATTGCTAAAATATTAAACTATTAATCTTCTTTATTTAAGGTAAGTAAAGTAGGGTGCTGTTAAAACCAATTCGGGAAAACCTCTTTTAACTACACAACATGTTTTCCCACTTCCCAAGAGCATCTTTCACCCTTTTTTCTCTCCTAAGCATCAACGGAAAAACCCGCGAACCCTCTGCACAACTCATAGTCCAACTTGATTGGCCCAAACGAACACACACCCTTCACGTGAACAGAAACGGTCCCTAACATATTTAAAATAACAGTACATAAGAATTTAACCAACATAGGCCCAACAGCGAAGGCTGAAGTAAAATGTTGCGCTTATGAAAATAAAACAAATCTGATTAAATGTATACAAAGTATACAAAATATTGTACCGACCCTGGGTTTATAAGCTCGGATATCGACTCTGCCGCTCGATCATGCTTTTTGGGCACAGGTGATAGCGCGCTGGACTTCGGGCTAGAAGGTTGAGGTTTCGGACCTGTTTCATTACAATATACATATTATTATTACGTAAACCATAGTTCTAAATACAGTTGAAGTCGGAAGTTTACATACACCTTAGCCAAACACATTTAAACTCAGTTTTTCACAATTCCTGACATTTAATCCGAGTAAAAATTCCCTGTCTTAGGTCAGTTAGGATCACCACTTTATTTTAAGAATATGAAATGTCAGAATAGTAGTAGAGAGAATGATTTATTTCAGCTTTTATATCTTTCATCACATTCCCAGTGGGTCAGAAGTTTACATACACTCAATTAGTATTTGGTAGCATTGCCTTTAAATTGTTTAACTTGGGTCAAACATTTCGGGTAGCCTTCCACAAGCTTCCCACAATAAGTTGGGTGAATTTTGGCCCATTCCTCCCGACGGAGCTGGTGTAACTGAGTCAGGTTTGTAGGCCTCCTTGCTCGCACACGCTTTTTCAGTTCTACTCACACATTTTCTATAGGATTGAGGTCAGGGCTTTGTGATGGCCACTCCAATACCTTGACTTTGTTGTCCTTAAGCCATTTTGCCACAACTTTGGAAGTATGCTTGGGGTCATTGTCCATTTGGAAGACCCATTTGCGACCAAGCTTTAACTTCCTGACTGATGTCTTGAGATGTTGCTTCAATATATCCATATAATTTTCCATCCTCATGATGCCATCTACTTTGTAAAGTGCACCAGTCCCTCCTGCAGCAAAGCACACCCACAACATGATGCTGCCACCCCCATGCTTCACGGTTAGGATGGTGTTCTTCGGCTTGCAAGCCTCCCCCTTTTTCCTCCAAACATAACGATGGTCATGATGGCCAAACAGTTCTATTTTTGTTTCATCAGACCAGAGGACATTTCTCCAAAAAGTACGATCTTTGTCCCCATTTGCAGTTGCAAACCGTAGTCTGGCTTTTTTATGGCGGTTTTGGAGCAGTGGCTTCTTCCTTGCTGAGCGGCCTTTCAGTTTATGTCGAAATAGGACTTGTTTTACTGTGGATATAGATACTTTTGTACCTGATTCCTCCAGCATCTTCACAAGGTCCTTTGCTGTTGTTCTGGGATTTATTTGCACTTTTCGCACCAAAGTACGTTCATCTCTAGGAGACAGAACGCGTCTCCTTCCTGAGCGGTATGACGGCTGTGTGGTCCCATGGTGTTTATACTTGCGTACTATTGTTTGTACAGATGAACGTGCTACCTCAGGCATTTGGAAATTGCTCCCAAGGATGAACCAGACTTGTGGAGGTCTACAATTTGTTTTCTGAGGTCTTGGCTGATTTATTTGGATTTTCCCATGATGTCAAGCAAAGAGGCACTGAGTTTGAAGGTAGGCCTTGAAATACATCCACAGGTACATCTCAAATTGACTCAAATTAACCTATCAGAAGCTTCTAAAGCCATGTCATAATTTTCTGGAATTTTCCAAGCTGTTTAAAGGCACAATCAACTTAGTGTATGTAAACTTCTGACCCACTGGAATTGTGATACAGTGCATTATAAGTGAAATAATCTGTCTTTAAACAATTGTTGGAAAAATGACTTGTGTCATGCACAAAGTAGATGTCCTAACCGACTTGCCAAAACTATAGTTTGTTAACAAGAAATTTGTGGAGTGGTTGAAAAACGAGTTTTAATGACTTACATACACTTAGGTTGGCCTAAACTTCCGACTTCAACTGTACATGTTTTAACAGGGTATTACATGCATTTTGTCAGGATGTTTCAGCGTTTACAGCCCAGTCAGAGCAAAACACTGGAGCAGTGTAAATGTGCCAGCTTGGAGGAGGTCACTAAAGCACAGAATGCCTCCCATGCGCGGTTTGACACGTGTAATCTTCGGATCACTGCTAGCTCAGCAAAGAAGGTTCCTGTGCGCACCTCAACAAATCCCGACAACTTTGTGCAGGAGCATTTCTTCTGAAGGTGGAAAGGAGAATGAGCAGGTGGTCTACACATGGATGGAGAGCTGTGGGTTTAGTCTGGAGAGTAGAGACACAGTAGTGAGGGTCAAGGAGCCATGTCTTTCTGCAAGCCCAGATGGAGTGTTAAACTCTCAAGAACTTCTAGACATCAAATGTCCTGTTCTGAGTAAGAAGTGAAAGTCTCTGACTGAACTGTTCTCTGGCAAACTGGTGGATGGGGTTCCTCAGCTGCAACCTAATGGAGCCCGTCGGTACTACATGCAAGTGCAAATGGGCATGTTCTGCACAGGACTGGAGAGATGCAACCTGCTTGTCTGGGCTCCATCCGAACAGGTTGTTATTGATGTGCCTTTTGATGTGAAGTTCTGTGCTGATCTTGTCCCTAAATTGAAGGCATTCTATTTCACACATATGCTGCCAAGGATAGTGGATGAGTTCCAGTCAGGCAGACTAACTCTGTGCTCCAAATATGTTCATCTATGTGATGTCTAGGGGCTTAATACTTCAGTGTTTTTAAATAGTTCCTATATTTTTCCTTGTAAAGCTCTCTGTCAGCTCTACCTTATTATCTAAGCATAACTCTTGATTTGTGTTTTTTTTGTCTTGCACAGTTCTCTTCATCATTTACCTGATTATATTTGCATAATTCTTGGTGTTCTTGGTGTTATATCTTCTTGTACAGCTCTCTTTATACATGTTTATCTCTAATGCCTACGGATTATGATTTATGATTTATTAATATTTGTATTGTACCTTGTGATGACTCTCCAAGGCCTCAGATCCAAGGCCTCAGATCAGCTTGGCCAATGGCTGACAAATAGCCAGACCCCCTTCTCTCCCACGGGAGAGGGCCGGTTTAATGACACCTCACGCCAATTGTAAATCTTATGCAGCAAAGAACCCTCTCCTGCTCTTCAGTATCAACCAAAGGAATACCTTTGTCTAGAGAGACTGTTGCCCGCCCAAAAACTGTAACGTCCAAAAAGTGACGATTAGAACAATATATATATTTTTTATAATATTATTATTTTATATATATTTTTTAATTTAATTTATTAAAAAATATATATATTTTTCTCCCCAATTTCATGGTATCCAATTGGTAGTTACAGTCTTGTCTCATCACTGCAACTCCCGTACAGCCGTGCGTCCTCCAAAACCCAACCAAGCCGCACTGCTTCTTGACACAATGCCCATTTAACCCTGAAGCCAGCCGCACCAATGTGTCGGAGGAAACACCGTACACCTGGCGATCGTGTCAGCGTGCACTGCGCCCGGCCCACCACAGGAGTCTCTAGTGCACAATGGGACAAGGACATCCCTGCCGGCCAAACCCTCCCCTAACCTGGACGACGCTGGGCCAATTGTGCACCGCCCCATGGGTCTCCCGGTCGCGGCCGGCTGCGACAGAGCCTGGACTCGAACCCAGAATCTCTAGTAGCACAGCTAGCACTGCAATGCAGTGCCTTAGACCACTGTCCCACTCGGGAGGGAACAATATTTCTAAGATAGGAATGTTAGGAATGTTCAGTGGGGATCTAAAGAATAATCATGTCATATTGTTTTTCATTTTGTGATGTCATTAAAAACTGTATCACGAAAATACTGTAACATGAAGAGCTTTCACACTGTGTATGTCAGGTTGACATCCTTTACGTTGTGTAGGAAATATGAAGAACGATGAAGCTAGTTTTGTTAAGATAGGAATGTGATTTTAGTTTTCCAACGAGATCATAGTTTTCATGGCCTTTGCACATTAACTAAGCCAGGTCAGAAGAGTGTGTCAGTGTGACTGAGCCTCCCTTTTCGAGCAGAGTGCTTAAAAGGACTCGCTAAGAATCAACATACCAGACCAGCAGACGTGAAGTGTAAGTTAAACGTTACAAATAGTTGAAATTCCCAGACAAAAAGACGTTTGACCGTGGTCCACACGTTGAAATGGTTAAAAACTCGGAAACTCTCAGCACAAGTTGAAGAAGATAAAGACTAGACCTTAACATTGCCAGTCTGCAGCTGGGCATGTGTAAAGTGAGTTTGGCTATCAACCCGAGGAATCCCATCTCAGACAAACATCTGAGTATCTGCTCTGAAAACACTCCACTACAAGACCAAGACAACTAAGAAGGACATTGTGACTATGTATGTAGATCTTCATGTGCTCCTCCATTGTATCAATCCAGAAGGAAAGTATTCTGCTCACTACTCCCTGGGACACAGCAAATTGTTCAGCAAGATCACCCTGGAGTAGATTCAGCTTCAGCTTCATCAAGGTTATCAGTATTTCATCAGTGATATGCATTTTGAAGATAGCCTTGTAGAATTTCTGCAGAAAAGCTACATGGTCAAAGAAGTAAGAGGAAGGCCAGTATACAACATTGAGCTAGTGTCATTCTTCAGGATGATGTGGGTCAATGGCTCTGCACCACCACATTGGGTTTGTTTGTGGCAGATGGGCTTGTTGACTGGTTCACTTGACACATAGCTGTGATCAGACAGTGCTGGAATCTCCCATTGAGTATCAGCATCTTTATGCTGCGGTGGCATTAGCACACTCAGATCAGACCCTGGCCGGGGACTTTAATGCAGGCAAACTTAAATCCGTTTGACCTCATTTCTACCAACATGTTACATGTGCACCCAAAGTATAAAAAACTCAAGACCATCTTTACTCCACACACAGAGATGCATACAAAACTCTCCCCCGCCCTCCATTTGGCAAATCTGACCATAATTCTATCCTCCTGATTCCTGCTTACAGACAAAAATTAAAGCAGGGAGTACCAGTGAATCGCTCAATACGGAAGTGGTCAGATGACGCGGATGCTACGCTACAGGACTGTTTTGCCAGCACAGACTGGAATATGTTCCGGGATTCATCCAATGGCATTGAGGAGTATCCCACCTCAGTCATCGGCTTCATATATAAGTGCATCGACGATGTCGTCCCCACAGTGACCGTACGTACATATCCCAACCAGAAGCCATTGATTACATGCAACATCCGCATCGAGCTAAAGGCTAGAGCTTCCGCTTTCAAGGAGCGGGACACTAATCCGGACGCTTATAAGAAATCCCGCTATGCCCTCAGACAAAACATCAAACAAGCAAAGCATCAATACAGAATTAAGATTGAATCCTACTACACCGGCTCTGACGCTCGTCGGATGTGGCAGGGCTTGAAAACTATTATGGACTACAAAGGGAAACCCAGACGCGAGCTGCCCAGTGACGCGAGCCTACCAGATGAGCTAAATGCCTTTTATACTCGCTTCGAGGCAAGCAACACTGAAGCATGCATGAGAGCACGAGCTGTTCTGGATGACTGTGTGAAAACGCTCTCGGTAGCCGATGTGAGCAAGACCTTTAAACAGGTCAACATTCACAAATCCGCGGGGCTTGAGGTATTACCAGGATGTGTACTCAAAACATGCACGGACCAACTGGCAAGTGTCTTCACTGACATTTTCAACCTCTCCCTGACCGAGTCTATAATACCTACATGTTTCAAGCAGACCACCATAGTCCCTGTGTCCAAGGAAGCGAATGTAACCTGCTTAAATGATTACCTCCCCATAGCACTCACATCGGTAGCCATGAAGTGCTTTGAAAAGCTGGTCATGGCTCACATTAACAGCATCCTCCCAGATACCCTAGACCCACTCCAATTCGCATACCGCCCTCAACAGATTCACAGATGACGCAATCTCAATCGCACGCCACACTGCCCTTTCCCACCTGGACAATGGGAACACCTATGTGAGAATGCTGTTCATTGACTACAGCTCAGCGTTCAACACCATAGTGTCCCTGAAGCTCATCACTAAGCTAAGGACCCTGGGACTAAAACCCTCCCTCTGCAACTGGATCCTGGACTTCCTGATGGGCCCCCCTAGGTGGTAAGGGTTGGCAACAACACATCCGCCACGCTGATCCTCAACACTGGGGCCCCTCAGGTGTGTGTACTTAATCTCCTCCTGTACTCCCTGTTCACCCACTACTGTGTGGCCAAGCACAACTCCAACACCATCATTACGTTTGCCGACGACAACAGTGGTAGGCCTGATCACCGACAATGATGAGACAGCCTAAAGGGAGGTCAGAGACCTGGCAGTGTGGTGCCAGGACAACATCCTCTCCCTCAATGTGAGCAAGACAAAGGAGCTGATCGTGGACTGAGGAAAAGGTGGGCCGAACAGGCCCCCATTAACATTGACGGGGCTGTAGTGGAGAGGGTCGAGAGTTTCAAGTTCCTTGGTGTCCACATCACCAACGAACTATCATGGTCCAAACACACCAAGACAGTCGTTAAGAGGGCACGACAACACCTTTTCCTCCTCAGGAGACTGAAAAGATTTGGCATGGGACCCCAGATCCACAAAAAGTTCTACAGCGGTACTGGTACCCCCTGTATATAGACTCGTTATTGTGTTACTTTTATTTTTTTATACTTTAGTTTATTTGGTAAATATTTTCTTAACTCTTTTTTAACTGCACTGTTGGTTAAGGGCTTGTAAGTAAGCATTTCATGGTAAGGTCTACACTTGTATTCGGCGCATGTGACAAATAAAGTTTGATTTGATTTTGAGCATCATAGCGCAACCACTTCTCAGGAAAAGGATGCTCTTCAGTCAGCCTCTTGTCCACGAAGTGTTGGGCATCCCCTTACCGAACATAAAATGGCCGTTTTGCATGAATCCATCTTTGAAAATTTGTAAGAAGCGATACTGAGTTAGTTAGCTAACTCAGTAGTAAAATCTAATTAATTTATAGCATAGATTCTCTACGTTCCTTCTCCATCGAATAGCCTAATGGGCCAAATTTTAGCTTTCAAATGATCTAGCAAATTCGAGGTGAAATTATTACATTAATTATTTTTTATATTCTTCCATCACCTCCCGAATAAAAAATTAATACGGCCCTACTTCTGAAAAAGTTAATTGGGACAGATATGCTGAAGTGGACTCGGCCCGAGTACCATTAGCCTCTAATTACCATTAGAGTAATATGATTCTGCCGGACTCGGGAAGAGCTAAGCCCGTATGAAGCCCCCAGAGCCCGAGTCGATAAAACGGAATAGGCTCGAACCCACCATGTTGACTGGGTACCTTGGCAAAATATAGCTAGCTAGCTTTCATCGCTTGTTGGTTAGCTACCTAGCCAATGTTAGCTCTCATCTGACTGGTATAATGTTACGTTAGCTAGCTAGCTAATCAAAACAAAACCACATTCATTGGCTAGTTACAGTACCTTGCCTGTTTGTTAGCTAGCTAGCTTTTAGCTGACTGGTGTTAGCTAGCTACAGAGGTTAGCTGCTGAACGTTGTACAAGCATGCTAACGTTAGCTAGGTAACATTAGCTACCTAGCTAATCAAAATATATGTTTGACCTCAGCTTGAATACCAACATATAGCTAGCTATATACAATAGTCTAGGTTTGTTCGCATAGACTACTTACAACTGGCAGCATGGTGCAGCTGTGCTGTTGCCAAGCAACCAACCCTGTGTTAGAACTATGAGTTTCAGCGAAAAAAGACGTTAGCATTGTCACAATTGTTACAAAAAGTAGCACGCGAGAGCGATAAATTATATATTTAATAAAAACGGTTGCACCTATACATTTAGTCAATCTGGCATTTTTTAATCCAATGATCACTTTATGGACGCTATAGTCTCGTTTTAATCTGAAATCTAGAATTTGAGCTAGGTAGGCGCAAGAAATCGTAAAACTCAATTGCTAATGACACTGTTAAGAATTCCGGTATGTCAATTTTAGTAATGGACAGACGGCTCACGAGGAGAGGTGGGGAGCGTGTTGAGTACCTCCAATCAAGTTGCTTGCGAATTGTTTATCCAGATTGGTGTGATATTTATTGGCTTAGATATGATGATAGGGAGATTTTAATTTAACACTGAGCTTCAACCAATATCTATGTAAACTTTGCTTAAATTCTGCTGTCTGTATTCTGTCTTTAAATGTTGTCCATCACTAGCAGCACCGTATCACCAAGTAAATGGTTGACGAATAAAGGTGATTCAGATTTTTTAACACTAGTCTTAATTAACACTGTAGTATAAATACGAATTCAAATAACTGCGTATCATACAGCACTGAATAATTTTTGTAACTTTATTCTTGTACATCTCACTTGTTTTGTTTCCCCAATATATCAATACGAAATAAACTCAGCGTTTTATCAGCTCCTTTAATAATAAAAGTTATATTAAATGCATAGGCTATCGTCTACTTGATGTGCAACATCAACACGCACTCAACCGCAGCAATTTTGACAGCGGAAATGATGAGGACAAAACTTTTTTCCGCGTAGTTTCATCTGTGTGAAGCCAGCAAAGCCAACCAACAGCAGCTGGCAACAAACATGCTGCGATTTCTGCAAGATCCTTTCAAAATATAAGTCCCGCGAATAGAAGGCATACAATAAAACAAAGGCCTTAGTATTGGAGTATTTTATGTTAGATTCTCATTTAACATTATATATACACAAAAAATATTTGTAAACTTTCATTCAATACCAACAATTGGTAATCGTGTTGGAGGATGTGCAGGTTTAGCTTGTTCTGCAGGATTTAATAAAACATCTTTTGACTTCTGTAGGAATAAATTCTAAATCAAATCAAAGTTTATTGGTCACGTACACAGATTTGCAGTTGTTATCACAGGTGCAGTGAAATGCTTGTATTTCTAGCTCCAACAGTACAGTAATACCTAGCAATACAAAACAATACTACACAAATAATGCAAAAGTAAAAATAAATAAATATCAGAACGAGCAATGTCAGAGTGCGGAATATATATATAATGGTGTGTATAGACAGTATGGATACTATATGAATAGAAAAGTAGTTATATAGGATGAGCCATGACTAGCCATGAATATTATTGAAGTCAGATGTCTGTACCATAAGTCGATGATAGAGGTTTTGTTTAGAAGTTATATGATACCCTACTGTCAAACCTATGCCATGCTATGAGTTTTCTGCAGGACCGCGTGCCCGTGGTCCCCAACCTCCAGGGGGCCCCCATTTATTTTGTCCTAATGTTTGAGTCACTCATATAGCATCTGAACATGGTCTTGGCAAAATGTCTAGAATTTCAGAAAATTGGCTCTAAAACTGCAAATTCTTTCCCAGATTATCCGGCCCTGAATTGTTCCATGGGCTTGACACAGACATCATTTTGATTCTCTTTGAGGTTAGATATTGATTATGCAATAGTAAAATAAGTATTTTACTTAGGCTACATAACATTGTCAGTCATCATTTCCTGCAATCAAATAAAATAAAATTGTATTGGTCACATACACATATTTTGCTGATGTTATTGCGGGTGTAGCGGAATGATTGTGTTCCTAGCTCCAACAGTGCAGCAGTATCTAACAATTCATAATACTTTCCAAAATGTGTCGTTAAGTCATCGTTAAGACCTCTGACTTCATCATTCATTTGATTTCACTGCCGTCATGTTCGTGCTTTTTTCTTTCCTTCAGTTCCGTACTTTTATTGTGAAGGTTTTTCTTAAACGTCACCCGGAACTGATGACCTCGATCTCGCCAATGCTGCTGGCTTCACACCAGCCAGTTTCGTTCCTGAAAACACATTCAACATGCGAGAGAAAGCAACGGGCGTTTGGGCTTGCAGGTACATTCTAAGTATATATGTATTATTATTATTATGTACCGAAGTTTGTTTTAGTTATTATAAATGTTTCACAACGCATATGGGTTATGCTACGTCCACGTTTTTGGTATGTCGTCGTGCTATGGGTGCACATCCAAGATAACAGAGAACGTGAGTATAGCCTATTGTCAAGAGCCTTGTGTCAAATTTGGTCTTGTTTCCGAAGTGCTCAAAACAGAGCGCCAATCGTTGGAATAAGTGTCGTTAAAAATCAGCTAGCTTGTTTGTAGTTAATTGTCCACACATAGTAGCTAATTTCATGAAAGTTGTATCATGAACTCCAACTGTGTTTAGCTAGCCACTGTAGAAATGTGTACATTTCTGGATTAAATTTAAAGGGCCGTCCTCTCCATCCCAGACGTGACTAAATGACTGGTTTGCCACTTCTTTTGGTAGTTTCTTGCAAAACATTTGATAACTAGCAAAGTTCTTCTCAGAAAGACAACCACGTCAGACCACAAACGGGATTTAGTTAAAATGTCCAAACTTTCCGAATGGTGATGTATTACTGGTTTTACTGTCACACACCTGTGACCTGTTCAGCAAGTTAACGTTGTGTAACGTTAATAAAGTGTTATGTAGAACTAACATGCCTCTCTGACATGTTGAAATAAGAAATCATGTATATCTGAAACGTTTGCCTACTGAATTACCTTGGGCTGTGTTCAGAAACATAGTAAATCTTTCATTATATGGAATTGATGTCGTTTTGAACACCTGGTTGGCATTAGTGAGTGCACATTGCAGATAGACATGGCATTATAAAGCCGGTATGATTCTTACTTGTCAGACATGCATGTGTTCTACTACATGTCTGTATGCTGTACAAGATGTTGCCTTCCTGAATGTGGGCCCCTTCTAGCTTTTTGCAACATTATGCAACTCTACTGAAGATAACCGAGCAGTAGTCAGCACAAAGTCCTTTGGTTTCTCAGAGGGTGGTTGTTTAACAATTTCTTAAAATATGTCACTTGCTGCTTGGGGGGCACACACAAAGATCAGAGACTTGGAATCCATACTGAATATCCCTTGGACCGGCTTGGACTGGCTATCAGCGTCCTTCTAAGAACTATGGGCGAGCTTCGTATGGATTTGCCCTTCACTAGAAGTAGCCTACTCTGTAGAGTCTCCGCAAACCGCTTTGTGACTGCACCACACACTGCATTTATTTATGCAAGTGTCAGTGATGTTTACTAAGGTGAATGCTTGGTGGGGTGTAAACCCAGCCTTAGCCTGAACCCCAAAATGTTACGGTTTGGATTAGGGCAATTCCATGGTAACTGAGCGATGCTGAGACTCAGATTTGTCACTTTAAAATGTCAAACAAAAATCAATAATTGCAAAGTTAAACAAACCATACAACTCTATGCACAAGGTCTACGTTTAACCATTTCCAGTGAAATTGTTTACAGAAACACATTTACTTGAAGAACAGTGCAGATATAAAGTTTGGTAACAGAATGATGGCACAAACAGCACAAAAAATATTTAGTAGTCCAATGCCTGACAAATTCATTCAAATTAGTTTTGCATAAGGCCAATGATTCTGACGATTCCGACAACAAATGTGTAAACATCAGAGTGACGTTATGTTTGAATTCCAGGCTATACCAAATAGGAGCAAATAAGCCTAGAAAGTTGAAGAGCGGTGTGCACGGTTTTAGGAGAACGTGACATCAATACGTAGGCCTATCTTTTGCAGAATGTTTAATTATGTCACCATCATTTACAGTATGTCCGTATTGGTGGATTTTGGTACCAGCTCACAAAAACCTGTTTGGGAATATTTTTGTTCTTACCTATGCTGGTTCCCAAAACTACTTGGTTTATAGGCTAATAGTTCTCTGCTATAGCCTATGTTTGAAATGTGTACACAAGCTCAATCGGCAGAATAAATGGCGTTCTGATGAGCTCTGTTGTGGGTGACTCGCATGGAAACATCAGTCGTATACATGATTACAGGATGCAGAAGAGAGGAACAATTGGGGAAGCTGGTGCTGTTGCACAATTCCTTTGTTATAGACTTAAATCAAAACAATAATTATCTCAGCAATGCTATAGGCCTAAGAGGTGTGTCAGAGCGTGCTCGTCTGCCTGAACCCAGCTTTTACACAAAACAAATCCTACGTTTTTCTCTTCAAAGTAGAGGTCTCTGGTGAGATTAAGTGATGAAAGGACTTCTTTAAAGTCTCTTGAAGGGCAAAATGAACTGCATCACTATGTTCACCTCTCTGTTCTAAACCTGCCACGTGTGCAGGTTTGTATGTGTTCTAGTTGCATGTTGTTAGGCTATGATGTTTCTTGCATGCCCACATGTATGCTTGTCTATTCCTGGTGCTTTTCACATCTCAAGCCCTTTGCAGACTCTGAAACTTTAAGACCGTAAGCACACATGGATCAGCTTCTGCCATGCATGAATACATGTCCTTTTAAAGAGATGTTATCACCAACTATGCTTTCCGTTCCATTAAGCGTTAACAAAAATTCCATAGATTTCACTGGTGCACGAGCTCTGACCCTCATCGGCCCTACAGTAATATAAGTGTAGATCAGTGTTTCTCAGCCTAGAGGCACTGCTGCCTAGTCTGTTGCTGACCACGGTGACCGGCCCCTCTTATTAGGGCCTAAGCTAGTTTTAATGTAAGGCTGTCCTTCTACCTCAAAGGAATGCTTATGTTGCGCCCTGGTACTTGAAGGTCATGAAACAAATAGAGAGCGAGAGAGAGAGCGGCTGAACCCCACACCCTCACAGTAAGTTTGGACCCCTCCCACAGGGGAACAGTGTGTTATGATCTGAGTTGGTGATATGCAAGCCCTCTCTCCAGCCCTGTGTGTTTGAGATGAGTGCTGCTCACTGGCAGACAGCTAGGGAGGGTTGCTTTGTGGTGTCTTGAGGCCTCACTGACTGACGGCTAGACAGCAGTAAAATGACAATAGCTAGACAGGCGTGTACCGGTACAGAGTCAATGTGCATGGGGGACCTGGTTAGTTGAGGTAATATGTACATGTAGGTAGAGTTATTAAAGTGACTATGCATAGATGATAACAACAGAGAGTAGCAGTGGTTTAAGGGGAGGGGGGGCAATGCAAATAGTCTGGGTAGCCATTTGATTAGGTGTTCAGTAGTCTTATGGCTTGGGGGTAGAAGCTGTTTAGAAGCCTGTTGGACCTAGACTTGGCGCTCCAGTACTGCTTGCCATGCGGTAGCAGAGAGAACCGTCTATGACTAGGGTGGCCGGAGTCTTTGACAATTTTTAGGGCATTCCTCTGACACCGCCTGGTATAGAGGTCCTGGATGGCAGGAAGCTTGGCCCCAGTGATGTACTGGGCCATTCGCACTACCCTCTGTACTGCCTTGCGTTCGGAGGCCGAGCAGTTGCCATACCAGGCAGTGATGCAACCAGTCAGGATGATCTCGATGGTGCAGCTGTAGAACCTTTTGAGGATCTGAGGACCCATGCCAAATCGTTTCAGTCTCCTGAGGGGAAATAGGTTTTGTGTTGCCCTCTTCACGACTGTCTTGGTGTGCTTGGACCATGTTAGTTTGTTGGTGATGTGGACACCAAGGAACTTGAAGCTCTCGACCTTCTCCAATGCAGCCCCGTCGATGAGAATGGGGCGTGCTCTGTCTTCTTTTTCCTGTAGTCCACAATCATCCTCTTTGTCTTGATCACGTTGAGGGGGAGATTTTTGGCGGTGTGGTGCCAGATAGGTTGTCTCGTCGTTGTCAGTGATCAGGCCTACCACTGTTGTCATCAGCAAACCTAATGATGGTGTTGGAGTCGTGCCTGGCAGTGCAGTCATGAGTGAACGGAGTACAGAAGGAGACTGAGCACCACCCCTGAGGGGCCACTGTGTTGAGAATCAGCGTGGCGGATGTGTTGTTACCTACCCTTACCACCTGGGGGTGGCCCGTCAGGAAGTCCAGGATCCAGTTGCAGACGGAGGTGTTTAGTCCCAGGGTCCTTAGCTTATTGATGAGCTTTGAGGGCACTATGGTTTTGAACCCTGTGCTATTCATTGACTACAGCTTTCTCACATAGGTGTTCCTTTTGTCCAGGTGAGAAAGGGCAGTGTGGAGTGCAATAGAGATGGCATCTTCTGTGGATCTGTTGAGGCGGTATGCAAATTGGAGTGGGTCTAGGGTTTCTGGGATAATGGTGTTGATGTGAGCCATGACCAACCTTTCAAAGCACTTCATGGCTACAGATGTGAATGCTACGTGTCGGTAGTCATTTAGGCAGGTTACCTTAGTGTTCTTGGGCACAGGCACTATGGTGATCTGCTTAAAACGTGTTGGTATTACAGACTCGGACAGGGAGTGGTTTGAAAATGTCAGTGAAGACACTTGCCAGTTGGTCAGCGCGTGCTCGGAGTACACGTCCTGGTAATCCGTCTGGCCCTGCGGCCTTGTGAATGTTGACCTGTTTAAAGGTCTTACTCACATCGGCTGCGGAGAGCGTGATCACACAGTCTTCCGGGAAACAGCTGGTTCTCTGATGCATGTTTCAGTGTTATTTGCCTCGAAGCGAGCATAGAAATAGTTTAGCTCATCTGGTAGGCTCATGTCACTGGGCAGCTCTTGGCTGTGCTTCCCTTTGTAGTCTGTAATGGTTTGCAAGCCCTGCCACATCCGACAAGCGTCATAGCATGTAGTACGATTCGATCTTAGTCCTGTATTGACGCTTTGCATGTTTGATGGTTCGCCGGAGGGAATAGTGCGATTTCTTATAAGCTTCAGGGTTAGAGCCCCGCTCCTTGAAAGCGGCAGCTCTAGCCTTTAGCTCAGTGCGGATGTTGCCTGTAATCCATGGCTTCTGGTTGGGGTATGTACGTACGGTCACTGTGGGGATGACGTCATCGATGCACTTATTGATGAAGCCAATGACTGATGTGGTGTACTCCTCAATGCCATCGGAGGAATCCCGGAACATATTCCAGCCTGTGCTAGCAAAACAGTCCTGTAGCTTAGCATCTGATTCATCTGACCACCTTTTTATTTGATCTAGTCACTGGTGATTCCTGCTTTAATTTTTGCAGGAATCAGGAGGATAGAATTATGGTCAGATTTGCCAAATGGAGGGTGAGGAAGAGCTTTGTATGTGTCTCTGTGTGTGGAGTAAAGGTGGTCCAGAGCTTTTTTCCCTCTGGTTGCACATTGAACATGCTGATAGAAATTTGGTCAAATGGATTTAAGTTTCCCTGCATTAAAGTCCCCGGCCACTAGGAGCGCCACCTCTGGGTGAGCGTTTTCTTGTTTGCTTATGGCGGAATACAGCTCATTTAATGCTGTCTTAGTGCCAGCTTCTGACTGTGGTGGTATGTAAACAGCTACGAAAAATACAGATAAACTCGCTTATCATGAGATACTCTACCTCAGGCGAGCAATAGCTCGAGACTTCCTTAGATATCGTGCACCAGCTGTTATTTGCAAAAATACATAGTCCGCCGCCCCTTCTCTTACCAGACGCCGCTGTTCTGTCCTGCCGATACAGCGTATAACCAGCTAGCTGTATGTTGGTAATGTCGTCGTTCAGCCACGTCTCCGTGATATTACAGTTTTGAATGTTTCATTGGTAGTTTAATCTTCCGCGTAGGTCATCTATTTTTATGTACTACTGTACACATGCATGGCAGGAGAGAAGACTATGATTTGTGTGTGCGTATGTACTATGTAGGAACCCATGTGTTGAGGTGGGGGGGTCTTTGTGTGTCTATGGAAACAGTAATGAGAGACTTGTTTGTTTTTGTAAGTGGGTATTGATTGTAGGCCTATAAGTAGGTAGTGTAGCCTACATGCAGTGCTGTTGTGGTTTACTTGAGTGTTGAGGCTCTCTACTCAATTTGAATGAGCTTGGAGGTTCATGCTTTGAAAATATGAGAAACTTCAATTGATAAAAGACAGAATCATTGAAAGATTTTGTGTATATGTGGTGGGTGGGTATCAAGACAAGTCAGCAGCCTACAGTAAGACAGGAAGTGGAGTGGAGAAGCGGAAGTAGGAACTCTCAAACACAGGCATGTGCACAGACAGGGCTCTACCTGCCCCGTTACCCTTCCAGTCTCCAACAGACAGGGCTCTACCTGCCCCGTTACCCTTCCAGTCTCCAACACAGAGCTCTACCTGCCCCTTGGTCCTTTCAGTCTCTAAAGTGCCCTTTTCAGTGGCGGTATAATTTCCCCCAAAATGATATTTTTTTTAAAAATACATTCTTTGGCATTGTTGTTCAACCCACTGCCCTCAAATCAGCCTTAAATGATCATCTATGCTTCAGAACCAAACAGTTGTGCGTCTTGATTGTTGACCAATGACCAGTCCTCAGCATTGGTGCACAAAGGCGGGCGCGCATATCCAGATTATTGACCAGAAATAACTTCTTTCATTTCCTCCCGTTTTGCCTGCCAAAAACAGAGTAGGTCTACGTTTATCACCCATATAAAATACAGTTTAGCAATCCACTACTGACTCATCTTAGCCAGAGCAATCTACTACTGACTCATTTTAGCCAGAACAATAGGCTACCTGGCGATTTGATTGATAATTTTTACATTTCAGATAGGCCTAGCTTGGGTGGCTACTGGCTATAGATAAGCAGCCAG